>NW_025334024.1:30868363-31093363 GCF_019186645.2 Phyllostomus hastatus
TGGGGGGGCAGATGCCGCCCAGGCGCCCCCTCCTGGGAGACCCGCGCAGCACGAGCGGGCCGCGGCTCCGCTCCACAAACAGCCCTAATTTACTCCCCGAGCTGCCCTGAAGGCCTCTGAGCCACAGTTAAGAATCACATTACTGCCTTTCATTGCCTCTAATTTTTGCCCAAATGGCTTCTCCTCTGCCAGCTGAACAGCGCTGCCGCTCGCACCGCGCCGCCCACCCGGTGCCCGGCCGCGGCCCGCCCCGGGTCGCGCACCTTCTGCGGAGGTCATGCTCCCGCCCCGCCGTCTCTGCGGAGAACGGCACTCCGGAGCCCCCGGTTGTCCTGTCCGGCACAGAGGCCCGGCCGGGATGAGGGGCGGGGGAGTCGTGGTGTTGCGGCCCTGGGGGGCCGGGGTGCAGACGTCTCCATGCGCGGCTGGGTCAGTCGTCCAGGTGGCCTCCACCCCCACCTGTCAGCTCCACCTCCCCCACTTTCTGTTCCGCTGGAAACAAAACGACGATGCCCACCCACTGGGTGGGAGTGGGGAAGGCCACCCGCCTTAGCCGGTCTGCCTGCTGAAACGCCCTCCCAGACATCCCGGCGCCCGAGGCCCAGGCAGGTCGGCCTCCCGCTGTGGTCCGCAGGCCAGGATGCCGAAGCTCCAGGAATCAAGGGCAAGTGTCCGAGGTTTGGGGCGGGCAGTGCCCACTGAGCAGGATCTGGACCCAGTCTCCGGGCTCACGGGCTCCAGCCCCCAGGCACCGCCCGAGTGGCAAGATCAGTCACCTCTTAGAGACCAGGGCTCCAGGCCCCACGCTGTTGGCGCACCGGGGACAGGCCTGGGGCGTCTGCCCCTTCCTCGTGTGTCCGGCTGCGGTCGTGTTGACCCCAGAGCGTCTGATGTGGCCACCACGTCACATGCACTGGTCACGTGCTTTTCTTTTTCTAAGACAGATGACTGGCTGAGTCCCCATGGCCACGTCAGGGACGCGTCTGGGGCCTGGACTTCACGCCGACGGCGGCGTCGGAGCCAGCAGGGCAGCACCTCGCCTCTCCCAGGCCAGCGTCCCGGAATGTCCCCCTGCCCGCCGACGCTGTCGGTTCACCGGGCAGCCTCCCACCGGCCGGGGGGTCGGGGGGGCAAACAGCACCCACGCCTCCCTCCTTCCTTCCCGCCACCCTCTCTCCTTTCTTCCCTTCCTCCTTTTCTTCCTTTCTTTCTGTCATAGCATCCTGTGACCACAAAATTAAAATATTCTTTTGTGTTACACATTCAGTTGCTATGCATCATTCACCCATCTGTCAATTCACCCACCCACCCACCTCTCCTTGCTTCATCATCCACCATCCATCCATCCACCATCCACCATCCATCCACCATCCACCATCCATCCATCCATCCATCCATCCACCATCCATCCATCTATCCACCATCCATCCATCCACCACTCTCTCCCTCCTTCATCCAACCACTGTCCATCCATCCACCATCCATCCACTGTCCATCCATCCACCATCCATCCATCCATCCATCCACCATCCATCCATCCATCCACCCATCCACCCATCCACCCATCCATCCACCATCCATCCATCCACCACTCTCTCCCTCCTTCATCCAACCACCGTCCATCCATCCACCATCCATCCACCATCCATCCATCCACCATTCACCCACCTGCCCACCCACCATCCTTCTCCCACTGTGAATGGAACCTCCGCCTCAGTGGCTGCCAGACAGGACCTACATTCAGCCGCGGGCAGAGCGAGAGCTTGGCCCCCGGGGTCTGTGTCGGATGCCCTGTCCGTCCCCAGGCCTCGCACACCGTCCACTTTGCAAGTCGTTTCCCGGGTCGGGAGGACAGACCCGGCAGGCCAGTGACGCTTCTCCGCGAGGCGCCCTTCTCGTGCTTGGTGACGGAGATTTCCCTGCCCCCAGCCGTCGGGGGTCAGTGCCTCTGGGCGGCCGTTCTCTGGGCACAGGCGGCCCAGTGTCTCCTCCTGAGGGACCGCCAGGCCCCCGAAGACCTGCTTGGTCTGGGAGCCACCAAGGACAGGAAACGGACTCTCGTGGTGGGGCAAAAAGGCAGATTTTGCACTAAAATACAGAGGCTCCATTTCCAGAGGTGGGTGGGAATGGTGTTTAGAAAAGATTTGCGGCTGGTCGAGAATGAGGCGCCGGACACAGCAGGTCGCGTCCCAGAGTCCCCTCTGTCTGGCCCTGTGCCCACAGCTGCTGCTTCTGATGGCGAATCTGCCGAGTTGTCGTCCTCCCCTCTTGCCACGCAGCCTCCTGTGCTTGGGGGTGGACAGTCAGCCAGACGGATGGACAGGCCGGCGGCGGGGTGGAGGCTGAGTCCCTGGTGTCCATTCCTGGGGACCCACTGGGTGCCGCTCGGGGTGCGGCTTTTCCTGACCAGGCTTTTCCTGAGCAAGTCAGGGGTGGGTGTCCCTGAGCCCTTGCTGGGCGTCCTGGCCGGGGAGGGGGCGCCCCGGGGGGACCCCCGCCCCCGCACAGACAGTGGGGGGAGCCCGGGCCCTGCAGCCAGTCTCCAGTGGGGAGAGTGGGTGTGAGGCCGCGCACACGGAGACAGAGTCTGGGCCCCGGGCCACCTCCCCTGGGCGCTGGGGCCTGACCCGGCCCCTGAGGGCGTTATCTATCTGCTCCCCTTAGGGAGTCCTGTTCTTCTGAAAAGATCTATTTGTAAGGTCTCCATGTGTTAACGGTGTTAACTCGGTGTCTGATTTTTGTTGTTGTTTGTATGATAAAAATTTCCGTGTCTGCAGTTTATTAAAAAATTGACCTTCCTGGGGTGACACTGGTTAACAGGATTACAGAGATCTGCACTGGGTGCCCACCGCCCAGGGTCCCATCCTCCTCCATCACCTTCGCTCGCAGACGCGTTGCAATGAACTTGACCCAGCAAGTGCTCTTCCTTCCGTTTTAGGAAAACTTAGGTCCCTACCTTCTCCCCTTTGACACCGTCTGCTTATTTCTATTTATGGGTCTGTTTCTATTTTGTTTTGCTTCTTCACTTATTTGGCTTTTATTATTATTATGACTCTTATTTTTACTTTTTGGTGCAATCGTAAGCGGGCTTGTTTTGTTCACGCCCCCTTCTGCGTGTGAGTGCTGCACCCACAGCTGCCCCGAAGTCACGTGCTCGTCCCAATAGTTTCTGGGTGAAGTCTTTCAGATTCCCTCTATACGGCATCATGTCATCTGCAGGAAATGGGAGCCCGGCTCCTCCCTTTCCCGCGCGACAGCCTCATGGGGCTCCCCCGGCGCGGGACGGGGTCTGCTCCTGCTCCCTCCGGGGCCGGCCCTCCCGCCCGGCCCGCCTGGGGTCACCGCGGCCCCTCCTGGTGTGGGCGTCTCTGGGCTTTTCGCCTCGGAGGTCCGTTTCCCTGTTAGGAAACGTCGTCAGCCATCATTTCTTTTTAAAATAATTTTGTGATATTTATTATTTTTTATTGTTGTTCTATTACAGTTGTCTCAATCCCCCCCCCCCGCTGCCCCCTCCCCCCAGTCCGGTCCCTGGGCCATTCACACTGGTCTCTCCCCCCGCTGTCATCTCCTTAAACGAAGTTTCCCTCCTTCCTCTCTTTCTGCTCCTCCTGGGCCCCCAGAACGCGACCGCTCGAGCACTCGCTGTGGTCCCAGGGGTCCTTTAAAGGTCCTTGTCTTCGCGTTTTTTTCCCCCTGCTGTTCTGATTGGTTGGTTCCCACCGGTCTGTCCTCCGGTCCCGCGCGCACTGATCCGCCGTCCAGCCCTGCCGCGAGCTCGTCGGTGCGCCCCTGGGTTCTTGGGTCAGCGCGGCTCTTCCTCGCGCGGTCTGACTCTTCCTCCAAGTTCTTTCGAGCTTCTCCGCCCCGCTCTCAAGGTTGGTGAGTGTCCTTAGGACCAGTTCTTTGAATTCTTTATCAGGCAAATGACTTATTTTTGTTTGCTTAGGCTTTTCTCCTTGTTCTTTTATTTGAAACATATTCTTCTGACTTTTCATTTGTTTGACTTCCTATGTTTGTTTGCATGAGTTAGACGCAACAGCCGTCTCCTCAGCCTGGGAGACGCAGGCTGGCGTGGCAGCAGGTTCTGTGGGGACTGGGTGTGTTGTGGGGGGGGGTGGGCAGGAGGGCAGGAGCGGCAGGTGCCCAGGGCGCCCGGGCACTGACCTCCCGACCGGCGCATCCGTGGGTGGGAGGGCAGGTGCGTGCGGTAATGCCCTTCGGTCCTGCCTGCGCCCTCCGTCCGGGGGCAAAAGG
Organism: Phyllostomus hastatus; assembly: GCF_019186645.2. Lineage (NCBI taxonomy): Eukaryota > Metazoa > Chordata > Mammalia > Chiroptera > Phyllostomidae > Phyllostomus > Phyllostomus hastatus. The sequence continues at coordinate 30,872,618 of NW_025334024.1, forward strand.
CTCCGTGCGATGTAGCCGTGAACCCGCTCAGGTGACCCCGCAGGGAGACCGGAGCCCCCACCTGCCCTGTGGAGGTGGCGGGGCCAAACCACGGAGCCCGTCCGCCCCTCGGCCCCCAGAGAGTTCCCACGCCCCCCCCCCCCGCCGTCTCTGTCCCCTTCTCTGCCCCACGAGGGTCCCCTGCAGAGGCGGCCTCTGCGCAGGCTCCTCGTGCGTCCATTTGCGGGGCTGCTTGGAGCCCGCGGCGCTCCGGGCACCTGGGGCACGAGCTTCAACCTCCAGCACCTGCGCACCTGCGCACCTGCCGGCACTTCCGCCTCGCGGGGCCTCCGCCCGCGGCCCGGAGCAGCAGGTACACCGGGTGTGTACGGTGCCGCCCTGCACCTGTCTCCCGGGTTCAGAGGCCGGGGGCTCCCCGTGGGGTCCCTGCGAGCATGCGGTGGGGACCCCGCAGGCAGGTAGGCCAGAGCCCCCGGACAGCCCGGGCGGAGGGAAGTGTCCAGGTGATCTTTTCCTTCACCCTCCTGCTTCCGTGCGCCCCACCTGCCTCCCCTCCCCCTCTCTGTCAGGTGTTTGGGAAAAAAAAAAAAAAAGAACCACAAAAACAAACCAGAATATGGCAACAGGCCCCTAACAAGGGGAGAGAGAATTGAGCCACAATAATTCCAGCAAAATAAGAGGAATAAGGCTTCCTTCAAGCAGTGAACAGAAGACGGCGGAGCTGCCCTGGTCCCGGCTCCGGCCCCGGCCCGGCCCGGGCTCCCCCCACCAGGAGGAAGGGCCCGGGGCTGCCTCGGGGCAGATGACGGGCAGGCAAGTCGGCGACCGCCCGTGGTTGAATTTTAGCATCACTAAGGCTCAGCGCTGACCTCCTCCCCGTATTTCCTTCCCATCCAAAGTTTCAGGGATAATAAATTCTTCTGATTTAGCAATTATCGGAGTGCTGAATTAGTCAAACATGAACTCTGAGAACCAAGTGGAGGGGCCTGGGTGGGCTGGGCCGAGAGGCCGCAGGCACGCACAGGCTTGGGGGGACATGTGCTTTGTGAACGCTGACATCGGATGGGTCCAATGTCGTAGCTCCAGCCCCCACCTCTCCCCGTGAGCAGAGAAACAGTTATGTTTGTGGGTGACATACTCCTAACGGAAACTGTGCCGGATCACTGTGCCGGAGTACATCCCGTTGGCTTGTCTGGCGCCGTGCTTTTCCAGGTACAGCACTGAGTCGGCTCATAATACAAATAAATGAGAATTATATATCATTGCATCAGTTTTGTGTGTGTTGCACTTGCAAAATGCGTCAGGGTGTAACACCACGTGTTGACTATGGTTTCAGAAGATACAATGATGACGTTAATCCCCGATGCAGTGACGGATGTGGGTGGATTAAGGCAGAGAGGGGCGGCCGGTGCTTCGAAGATGCTTCCGGAGCAGGTGCTGTGGGCCGGCGGAGGCCTGGCCAGGAGGAGGGGCCCCTTGCAGGGTCACCGGGGAGCTGCCCCCCCGGCCACCGTGCATGGTGTCCTCGGCCGCCCTGGGAGGTCGGAGCCCTGCCTGGACCCTTCCCATCCGTGGGTGCTCCTGGGGGGCTGGCTGGAGGCCCCGCCCCCCTGGGGAGGTGGCTAGCGTGCTTGAGGCCCTGGGGACGGAGCGAGCCAGGACACCGTGTGGGGTTGAGTCGCCCTTGCGCTTCGGCTGAGCTGGCCCCGCTGCAGTGAAGCGTCGGCACGGGGCACCCGGCCCCGGGGTTTCGGGTTTTCCCGCGGTCCCCGCTGCAAACCCACTGCGCCGCTCACCTGCCGCGCTCCGGGGCCAGGTCCCCTGGGGGTGGGGCACCCTGAGGTCGCCGGGAGCTCCCAGGCGGAGGTCCGGGGGGGCTTCCTCAGGGATCCGGGTCTCCTGGTGCGGGAGGGGCGGGACAGTCCCCGGGTCACACTGGGGTGTCTGGTTTGGCCGCTCCCGCCCTTCCCGGAGCCCGTCGCCCCCGAATGCCTGTGTGTGCAGGAACACGCTCCCACCGCGGGGGCGAAGGCGCAGGTGAAGACGCGAACTCGGGCGAACACGCTTTGGGCGCCTCCCTCGCGCATGCAGCGGTGCGCACACGTGGGGACGCGGACACCGAGAGCCGCCCGCCCCCTCCCAGGCCTCCCCGAGGCGGGGCGCCCTCTGGTCCCCTGGCGAGCCGAGCGGGAAGGGCCGGACCCCGCCCCGCCCCGCCCCGCAGATCTCGGTCCTCCGCAGCCTCGGGGCTCCGCCCCCTGGCAGCCCCTCCGCACCGCCCCTCGTGACCCTGACCCGCCACACCCCACTTCCTGCATGCTCTCCCCCCCGCCCAGTGGCCTGGGGCAAGCACCCCGTGTCCTGACTTCCGGCCGGCCTTTGACCCCACACCCTAGCTGGGCTGGCAGGCAGACTCCCAGGGTCTCCCCGAAAGACTTGCGGGAAGCCCCCCCCTCCCCCCTGCACCCACCGGGTCCCCGTGGGAACAGGAGGCCGCAGGGGATGCTGGGGAGGGAAGGGCCTCGGGACGTGACCCCGGCAGGAGGCTCGCCTGCCCGGCTGTGCAGGGGTGTGGGGGTGGGGCGGTGTGCAGCCCGCCCGCCTGGGGCCTGGGGACCCCGGCGACCCCGGCGGGCCGGGAGGGCGGGGACCCTTTATTCCGGGCCCAGCAGATGGCGTGGGGAAGGCGCTGTCACGACTCCATCTCGCAGAATGCCACAGCGATTTTTATAAAGTAGACTTCGACTCCCCGCCACATGTTTGATGTCCTCCCGCCCACGGAAGCCGTCAAATAAAAATTAATTTGGGTTTAAAAAAAACCCCGTGCTGCATATTTTTGACACCCGGTATCTGTTCGTGCGCGCGGCACACGGTCTCCCGTGATGAGTCACCGTGACGCGGGGCCCAACACAGCGAAAGAATGGTTACCGCCGGCGCCGGCTGACAGTTTAACCTGGCCAGTGTTTTTATTGCCTTGTACTATAAACCTAACCGAGCACAACTTGCTTCTGACGGGTGGAAAATCGGTTATGGAGCACCAGGGAGAGGCCAATTTTTCAAATGCAGCCATTCGGTCCGACTAGAGCCACTAATACTTTTTTCCCCCATACGCTGTTGCCGTTATAATCTTTTGAGGATATTTTATCACAGCAATAACCTCCTCAAAATCAGTCTTTACTGCAGTTAATGACGGGACAGCTGCGGCGGTAACGGCCCTGGCGTGGCCCCCGGCTCCCGCGCAGCAGAGCGGTCGTCACCGGCAGGTAACACCCCGCTTCTTCCCGCGGAGTTTCCTGATGCAGCGGCGCCTCCCCGCACGGACGTCCTTCTTGCCCCTCCCTGCCCGGCGATCTGCCTCTCGGTGGGAGCGGGGGGGGCGGGGGGGGCGGGGGGGGGGTCGGAGCCGGCGGCTCCCTAACTCCCGGGCTCTGGCCAGCGAGGGGTCTGGGGACCTGGGGACCTGGGGGGGGGGGCGGCTACCTGCCCTGCCTTCCCGGCGCGGCGCTGGGGAGAGCGAGGCGGCACCTGGCGCGTGGCGGGCGTGACGGGGTGGCGCGTGGCGGGAGGGGGCTGCTCTGCCGGACCGAAGGGCGGGAGAGGTCAGCCTGGGAGGGGCCAGGCCCTGGGCGGAGGGGGCGGAGTCCCGCGGGCGCGGGGCGTGGGAAAACCTCTGCGCGGAGGTTTACACGCGCCCGCTGCCCGTGCCTCTCGCTTCTGATCGCCCTCGCACAACGGGGGCCCCTTAAACGAGTGATTTAGGGCGATGAAATGTTCATCTGTTTTACAGCGAACGTCTTTTAAGGGCAAGGGGAGCAGATTTGGACGCCGGCACCCGTGCTGAGTGCGTTACACCAGAGGGTGGGCGTCGGGACGGGATCTCCCGGGCTACGGCGCGCAGGGCTCCCGGAGGGAAGGTTCCCAGGGGACGCCGGCCCCAGGGACGGGGACTTCCGAAGGGACAGGCTCCCTCAGCGCCTGCCAGGCCCTCCCGCCCGGGGCGGGGGTGCCCCCTGCGCTTCCAGTGGCCTCTCCGAGGCTCGGACTCCGAGCCGGGGAGCGGGAGGGGCGGAGGGGACAGGACCTCGGCGGGGCGGCGGCCGTGGGAAATCCCACCTGCCTCCCAGGGGGCGGGACCTGGCTCCTGGAGCCACGGAGCTGACGGCGGTAACTTCGCGTCGGCGCCTTCAATGCGCAGGGCAAAACAAAAAATTAATGTTTTTAAAAGCGAAATAAGGTTTCCCCAGCCTGGAGAGAAGGCCAATTAAAACCACTTCAAATTCTTAAATGGGTTTTAATTTGAGAGAGTGGAATTTTTTCAAGGATATGAGTTTCGCTAAATATTTGAAAATCATTATGTAGCATGCTCGTCTGAGGGCCGCCTTGCTCGGAAATCAGCTAACAAATTAAATACGAGCGCAGAGTGTATTTATTATTATTTTTTTTTGAATTATCTGGCAGGCGACTCCCACCGGGGGCAAGGGGCAGAATCTGGAAAGGTAGGGGCCCCCGTGGGGGAGCGGGGGGGGGGGAGAGTGGGCCCCACACGAACCCCCAGCCCCGCACGAACCCCCAGCCCCGCACGGCCGGCGGGCGGACCCGGGTCTGTGGTTTCCAGGAGAGCCAGGGCGCGTAAAGCCCGCTCTCCAGCCTGCGGCGGGCGACGGAACACGCAGCGCACTCTCCGCACTCGTGATCCTTCCACACGGCCTGGCCCCGTGAAGCTCATCTTCTCCAACTCTAAAGCACTTAAGCAGTGAGAAGTGCTTCCATAAATTTACACTGGCATCCGCTCCGCGGCTCGAGGGGAGAGGACCCCGGCGTCAGAGGCCGGAGGTGCCGAGTGAGGGCCCGCGCACCCGGGCGGCCACTGTCCCCGGATCGATTTTTAATGACTCCCTATTGATTGGGTGCCTTTTAAACCTGGTGGCCTCAGGTTGCCCGGGCACATCGATCACGCGCAGCTCTGGCTGGCGCTCCTCAGCGAGGGGGGGTTTCTTCTCCCCTCTTGCCGGGAGAGCGTCCTGCGGGAATGTGGGCTCTGGAGGGACACATGCCGGCTGGCCACCTGGCAAGGCAAAAAAGCAGGATGTGGTGCGAACCCCAGGGGTTGTCAGGGACGCAAAGGGACTCTCAGTCACGGACTCCCCCAACTGAAAAGTCCTAAGGTGGAGATCAGGACCAGCTGGATCCAGGGACTCGGGCCTCTCTCATCCCTCCCCGCCTCTCTCTCTCTCTCACTGCAGCTCTCTCCTGCTTCTTTCCTTCCCTGCCCGCCCTCCACTGTGTCCCCCACCCCGCGGCTCAGGTGGGGTGTCAGCAGGCGTGGCTGTCTGGGGTGCCCCAAGTTCCGGGCCCACCCCCTCACACGCGCCAGTCCCTCGGAGGGAGCTGCTCTGTGGGCGACACTGCAGAAGGGGCCCCGGAGCAGGTGTCGCTGCGTGCACTCGGGTCACCAGCCCTGCTCTGAGCCCGCGGCTGTGGGCGGGGCTTCCGCACTCCAAGTGGCCACACCGGAGCCCACCCTGGGAAGCGTGCGTGGAGCAGAATCTCAGGCACTGAGCGGGGAGAGGGCAGGAGGTGAGCACCGGCCCCGCGGTGACGCACGCGGTGCCGGCTGTCCTCCAGGGGCTCCTCGCCCTTGCTGTCATGGGCACCGGAGGTCACCGTCACCTGCTGCCTTGGGATCAGCGGGCGGTGAGGTTTGCCCTGGGTAGTGGAGAGGAGAGGAGGCCACTTGAAAGGGGGGGGGTGGCCCTGCAGCCCAAGTCCCCGCGTGGGGAGATGGGGGAGCAGAGCCCTCGGCTGGTGTCTGGGTCCCTCTGGGCCGCTGTCACAACAGCACCACAGCCGGAGGGCTTCGGGGACATTCTGACCCCCCCGAAACCGCAGTCCTGTGGGCTGGGAGGCCCAAGGTCAGGGGGCCGTCAGGGCAGGAGGGGGCTGCTGAGAATCTGCTCCCTCTGTCCTTCCGTGGTGCAGAGGGGAGCTCAGGTCCCCCCACCCCTCGTGAGGGCACCACCCCCAAAAGGTGCGGAGCGAGTACAGCCCCAGAGCCTCATCCAAACCCTCCCACCCCCCACCTGTCCCCATGGGGGGTGGGGGGGTTAAGGCTTCAGCTTTTGAATCTTGGGAGCAGACGCTCAGCCCAGAGCAGCCAGCCCACCCGTGGTGAGCGTGCACAGGGAAGTAGGCTTGGCTTATCAGGGACCGTGGATATTTGGGGACCGTTCAGCGACACAGGCTGACTTGAGCGGGGTGCCCGTCAGTGCCAGAGAGAGGTCCCGCGGAAGGGAACCCTAAAACACGCCTGGGCACGGCCTTCCTGGCGGACGGGGAGCAGGGTGGCGGGGGTCTCCGGGGCGGGAAGACGGGAAACGCGTTCCGTTGGTGCGAGACACCGCCCCGCTCTCAGCTGGGGTCACTTGGGTGATAGGAGCTGAAGGGGCCGCTCGCGGGAGAGGTCGGAGGTCAGCTGTGTTTTCCCTTCTGAGACATTCCCAGAAGTGGAGTCGCCCCATCACGTCCCGCTCCTGGAGGACCCTCCACGCGGGGCCCACAGGGGCCGCACCAGCTCTGTTCGTGTCTGGCTGCTCTGCCGGAGTGAGCGTGACGTCGCCTCTCTTTGGGTTTCGGGGTCGCGGCTCGCCGGGGTTGAGCGTCTTGCCATGTCCCTCTCGGCCACCGAGAAATGCCTATTGACACTCTTCGTCCCTTTTGAAATGGGGCTAGTTGTTTTCTTGCTCTTGCACTGTGGGAGTTCTTTGTGTTTCCTAGGCTCGAACCTGTTATCCGATAAAAGAGGTGCAGAGGTATCCCCTACTCTGTGGGCCGGCTTTTCGCGTCCTGGTGCCATCCTCTCGGGCACCGAAGGTTTTAATTTTGATCAGGTCCCGTTTATGTCCTCTTTTGGGCTCTTGGTGTCCTGTGTGAGGATCCACAGCCAAGTTCAAGGTCGTGGAGATTCGCCCCTGTGTTTTCTTATGGGTTTGACCTCTCACACGTAGCCCTTGGACGTCTGTCCAGTCGGTGTCCGTGTTGCACGTCAGATAAGGGCCTGGCTTTGCTCCTGCGTTTGCGGGGACCCGGCCGCCCCGGCTCCCCGAGGTGTTGGCGGGACTGTTCTCTCCCTGCTGAGCGTTCTTGGCGCCCAGGGCAAAAGCCAGTTGGCTAGGGACACACAGGCGTCCCTCTGGATTTTATCCGGGTTTCACTCCGCGGCCGTCGCTCCCCCCCCCCCCCCCCCCGGGGCCGCGGCCTCGATTCCTGTGCCCCGCAGTGACCTGGACCCTGGGAAGCGCACATCCTCCACCTCTGTTCTTCCTCACGACTCCGGGCTGCTCGGGGCCCCGGCAAGTTTACACGCACTTCAGAATCGGCTCGCCCGGGTCCGCAAAGAAGCCGGCGAGATTCTCACGGGGACTGAGTGGAAGCCGTGGGTCAGTTCGAGGGATATGGCCGCCTTCGTGGTGTTTGGTCCTTCGAGCTGCCAGGATGAGATGTTTTCCTATTATTTAGATCTTCTTCAATTTCAGCAATACTCTGTAGTTTTCAGAGCGTAAGTCTTGCAATTCTTTAAGTTGTTCCTAAGTGTTTTAATCTTTCTGAAGCTACTATAAAATGGAAGTGTTTACTTAAATCCTCTCTGTGATTGCTCGCCGTGAATGTTTGGAAATGCAGGACATTTTTGTGTGTTTCCCTCTGTCCTGCAACCTCGATGAGCTTGTTTATGAGCCTTGTAACACTTCAGCAGAGGCCCGAGGCCCTCCCACCCACAAGACCACACCCCCCCGTGGCTGGAGACGGTTTCACTTCTGTCTTGATGTGGATGCCACGTATTTCTTTCTCTCGGCTAGTGGCTGTGGACAGAAGGTCTAATGCAAGGGTGAATAACATTGCCGAGAGTCGATACACTGCTTCGTCCTGACTCCAGGGGGAAAGTATTGCTCTTTTGTGGCTGGGTGCAATGTTAGCTGTAGGTTATTGTAAGTGTTCTTTGTAAGGCTGAAGGAGGTCCCTTCTTTTGGGTCGACCAAAGAGTTTGTTTAGTTTTCCCCTATAAAACGTGCAAAGGTGCTGGATTGTGCCAAATGCCGTCTCTCTGTTGACTGAGAGGATTATGTGGCTTCCTCTCTTTCTTCTGGTAAAAAGAGATACTGTGTTAACTGACGTTTGCACGTTAAACCAGCCTTGCCTTCCGGGGGTGAATCCTACGAGGTCACGGTGTGTAACTTCCACACGTCGCTGGATTTGGTTTGCGTGGCTGTTCATCGAGGATTTTTGCCTCCATGGTCGTGAGAGCTGTCTTCGACCGGCTTGGGCATCGGGGTCATGCTGGCTTCCTCGAATGAGTCTAGAAGCACGTTTTCCTATTCTATTTCTGGAGAGAATTTGCGGTGGACTCTTCTGAGTGGAGAGAGCCTTCTTTCAGTGTTTGGGGGAGCCCGCCAGTGAAGCCGCCGGGGTCCGGGCCCTTCTGCGGGGTGGCCCTCGCTCACTCCGGGCTGCACGTCTGTCTCCTCGGTGTGTCTGCTGCTCCTGGGGTCGGATCCTGCAGATTGTGCCCTTCCGAGAGCTGTGCATTTTGCCTAAACTACCTGGTTTGCTGACGTACGATTGTTCACAGCGTTCCTTCCCGATTCTCCCTGTTTCTGGAAGGTCAGCTGTAGTGCCCTTTCGTTCCCCATTCCACGGCCTTCGTGGCCCCGTCTGTAAGTTGTCAGAGTAGCTCGAGGTTTGCTAATCTTGTTGACCTTTGGGTTTCAGTGATAGTTTCCCTGCTGTTTCTCTAGTCTCTATTCCATGAATTTCCCCTCTATTTTTATTGGTCCCTTCCTTCCTTTAGGCTTTGCTTTCTCCTCTCTTCCCGTTCTAAGGTTTGGGATCTTTCTGCTTTTTAAGATAAGAATTTATGACAAAAAATCTCCCCTGAAGCCTTGCTTTAGCGGCAGCCCGTAAGTTCTGGTAGGTTCTATCTCCACTTTCCTTCAGCTCAAAGTTTTTTATAGTTTACCCCTTGATTTCCTCTTTGACTCACAGGTTCTGTGAGAGGGTGTTGTTTCGTGTGCACATGCTTGGAAGTTCCCCCGACTCCCTTTTGTCACCGATTTACCCTTCTGTCCCACGTGGTTGGAGACCATCCGGTGTGGTCCACTTCCTTCTCCACTTCCTTCTTCCAGCCCCTGCCCCCCCCCCACCCCCCCACACACACAAGGGAAACCGGCCCAGGCTGTGGGTGCAAGGTCAACACGCAAAGAGCCGTTACAATTCAGGGTACTTACTAGCAACATCGAGTGGGAATGCAAAAGTCGCAAAGCAGCACATTCGCCTCAGTGCACACATGGAATTCTTGGGTCGAACTCTGACGAGATCTGCAGAGAATTGATACGCGAAACGTGACAAAGCTCCGATGGCAGAAATCAACTGGGGCCTGGATGAAGGGGGAGGGACCCCTGCATGCGGGTGGGCGGGGCCTGGATGAAGGGGTGAGGCACGTGATTGCGGGTGGGCGGGTCCATACGGTCGAGGCGTTGATTCTCCCCGGACCGAGGGAAAGTTGACCGCAGCCCCAGGCCAAGCCCAGCGGGCCTCTCTCCGCGGACACGGACACGCTGTTTCTCACGCGGGTGTGGAAGTGCAGAGCGGCCGGAAGAGCGCGGCCGTCTGCAGAAGAACCAAGGCGGAGCACGCGTGCCGCCCGCCTCCCGGACTTTTCACCATAAAGCCGCAGTCACCCAAGCGCCGTGGTGTCGGTCACCCAGATGGACCCACAGAGCCCGGGCACAGCCTCGCGCCAGGGACTTGGACGCAGTTACAAGGGAAAGTCAATGGCACAGGGGTAATCTTTTCAGGAAGTCGGGCTCAGCCGCCGGATGCTCCTGGGCAGAGAAGTGAGTCTTGACCTTGATGATGATGATGATGATGACGACGACGATGATGACGATGATGATAGACCTAAATGTAACACGTGCAACTATAACACTCCTGTGAGAAAACCTAGGAGGACGTCTTTGTGATCCTGAAGTGGGTGCGGTTTGTAGATGTGAGGCCGGAAGCCCGAGTTACTCAATACCAACGACAAGCGGGAGTTTATCAACACGAAAGCGGCTGCTCTGCGAGAGACACCGTGAGGAGGACGAACAGCAAATCGCGGGCTGGGAGAGACTCACAGGACTGTGTCCCGCATCCGTAAGTGACCTTTTCTGAATTTTCCGGACTCTTAAAAAATAAAATAAAAATGTTATTTTTTAAATTTTATTTTATTTTTTTCCGCCACCATTCACCCTGTCTCCCACTGCTACTCACCCTCCTACCCCTTGCAATCACCTGTAAACAACTTACATAAAAATACATGTTAAAATTTAAGTGTAAAGTCACAAATCCTCTAAGTTTTGTCACGAGCGGGAGACCTCACCAGACACGTAGACGTACGCTTCAGCAAGCAGGAACCCTGGGGAGCAAAGACGCACCCGCGACACTTCCAGAACCGCCCGTCGCTGGGGAGACGCCCCTTTGAGTGACCGGGCGCCGTCTCGCCCGCCCACCCTGTGGGATGGGCCGCAGTGCCACGACCGTCCGTGGACGCGGAGGGCCGGGTGCCGCCCACCTGCCGTGACGTCGTGGGAAACGGCGCGGCAGTTTCTCGCGAAGTGACCCGCGCCCTCTCACCCCGCTCCCCGGGGAAGGAGAACTCACGGCCCCATGGACACCTTCACGCCAGTGCTCCTGGCAGCTTTGCGCACAGGCCGCACAGAGGACCTTCCCCGGCGACCCGGGCAGCCGCGGCCTGCGCCCGGCGAGCTGTGCTCTGCGAGGCGGGGGACGTGCTGTCGAGAACGCGGGATGGGCCCGACCCGGAGGTGCGTTCCGTCAAGTGCGAGAGCCCGGGGCTCGGAGGTTTTTATACACGCAGGGCGATGGGGGTGGGGTCAGGAGCAGAGCCTGGGGGACGGGCCGGGGACAGAGAGCCTGCAGGGGTGGGGGGTGACGTGGGTTGTGACTGAGGGCGTGGGCACTTGGCTAGGTGTGTGCTAGAATGCGCGTGCATCACTGAGTGTGCACTCGACAACCACCAGGCAGGGTATGGGGACGCAAAACCCGGAACGCTGACTCCCACACATGAACGGGAACCGACTGCTTTTCCAGCGAGGGACATCCGTGCGTGGACGGGGGTGGGGGGAGAAAAGATTCCCCACGTTCCTTTGCAAACACTGCGTGTTCGGCTGGGGAACCGCGGGCAGACAGACACAGACAGAGGGGCGCACCCCTGCGGTGCTCCGGCAGCGGGCTGGCGTCGCGGGGGCGCTCGTGAGCAGCGCCCACGCCGCTCCGAGCGAGCAGGAGCGCGGAGGACGTAGGTGAGTACGCGCTGGTGACGAGAGCCAGGCTTCTCCGCGGCGGGAAAGGACGTTACAAATAAGAACCTCGTGGTGCCGGACGGGCACGGAGGAGACCGGCGGAGACGCAGGCACGTGCAGACCTAATGCAGGGCGTGCACGCGTGAGGCGGTGCGCCGTGCACGCTTCCAGCCTCCGCTTCCTGAGACGGCGTAGGAGCACCGAGACCCCCGCAGCGGCGGCATGCAGATGCCCCACACTGGGTCTCTAAGTACCATTTTTCGGTAAAAGGCGCCAGGGCTGGTTTTGGAAGCGGCGGATTCCCGGGCAGTGGGCAGAGTCTACTCAGGACGAGCCCGGAGTTTCTTGAGGGGCCGGGAAGGAACTGCGGCGGAAGCAGCGCGGCGAGTGGAAGGGGCGCAGGTGCTGAGCTGCAGGGATGTGAGCCGCGAAATGAACGGTGAGAGCTCTGGACTGGGACCCCACACGCTGCGTAGCCCTGAGTCCGCGCTGGGATGCGCGGACAACCGAGTGCGCGGATCAGTGGGGGAGGAGGCGCATCTCTTGCTTGCAGGAGAAGGCCAAGTCCCCGCCTCCACGCAGGAGGCGCCAGGGAACCGCGGGTCGCGTCGGAACAGCGCAGCGGTGACTTGGCCGCGGACCGCGAGGGAGGCTGAACTCACGCGGGGCGGAGTTTGGGTGATGCAGGACGCCCGCACAGGCTCAGCTGCAGGTGGAGAAACCTGGTGGGCCCACCTGCACCAGGTGAGGAAGAGGAAATTAACGACATCCTGTAACCATGGATACGATGCCCGGAGAGGGGCACCTTATTCTGGTGGTTTTATTATGATTGTTTTTTGCTTTTATTAGTATTTATTTCATGCTGAATTTACTCCCGGCCATAGGTTGTGTTTTTTTCAGTTTCTTCTGGGGCACCCTTTGCTTTTGTGCAGCTCCCCCCCCCCGGTTCAGGAACAGGCTGCTCCATTTCCGAGGGGTCGGCTCTGGGTGGCGGGAGAGCACGTGTGCGCGGGTCCTCCTGGGAGCCCGGTAATTTCCACGCCCCATCGCCGGAGCTTAGTTCACCGGACGGCTCGGCGACCAGAGACCCTGCATCTGAACCCGAGGGCTCAGCCTTCCTCTCCGCACTTTTAAGCACGAGCAGCAGAAACTCGGCGCCCGTTTTTGGGCCGCCGACCCCCCCACCCCCGGGCGCAGCCCCACTGTTGGGTGCGGGCACACCCACCGACCCCACCGCTGTGTCCACGGGATGGGACGCCCTGCTTCTGGGAAGCGACGGCTTTCGGACACTCGGTGGCTTTCCGAAGGTGCATGCCCGTGGTGGCCGGGGCAGTTCCCGAGCGTTCTTCACGTGAGCACGAGGGTTCGAACCTTTTGATCTGCACGATTTTGTGGGGCTTTCGGGGTCGAGCGAAGAGCAAACCGGCTTCAGAGGTCTCCGGTGGCCGCTTTCGGGAGAATTCTCTTGAACCCCGTGTCTCCACTTCTGCGTCATTCTTGCCCAAAGTACGTGCCCTGAATCCCCTCAGACAGCAAGCGAACTCAGACAGAGGGGGAATCGACGACGTCACCGCCCAGGACTCTCCCGGGGGTCAAGGTCACGAGGGACGCGGGGCCGCCACGGGCCGCAGGGGAGGAGGGAGTCCGGAGGTGCGCTCCTGGCTCTCTCCTCTTTGATCATTTCCCTGTGGCCACACGAGACGCTGTGTCCGGGGAGACCAGCGGCAGGGATGCGGGAACTCTCTGTGCTGTATTCGATGACTTCCAAATATTGACTAGAAACATCGAAAAGACAGCCGGAGAGGAGGAGAGCGGCGAGGGGACCAGCGAGCAGAGGCGGCCGTGGTCGGGGAGGTGTCCCGGGAAGGGCTGCGCCCCCACTCTGGGTGGGCGGAGCTTCTGGCAGCAGGTGGAGGGCAGCTCCCCGCCGCGGGCGCGCTCGCACCACAGGCGGCATCGTCAGCCTGCGCTGGTGGAAGGGGCCCTGGCTGGGACTTCGTCGCCCTCGGTGCTGGGGAGTGTCTGGGCTGGTGACTGGGCCCTGAGGGGCCACGCTCCCTGACCAGACGTGGCCAAAGAGGAACCTTCCAGACGTCAGTCGTGTCCCGGGGCCGGGGGCCAGCGTCGGAGCTCCATCAGAGTGGAGTCCCAGGGTGCCGGCGCAGCTCTGGACGAGTGTCTGCTGGGGACGTGTCGTCCCCTCTCTGAGGGGACGTCCAGTCTCCGTCCACCACGCTCCGCCCGGTGCTCCGGGGAGGCGGGCTGGTCGACGCCCTTGTGTTCCTTCCCGCTCTGCAGTAAGGAACCCCGCCGGTGTGCGGGGTAGGGGGGCAGCCTCACGCACTCGAAGGAGAGGGAGGTGACATTCAGCGACCCTGGGGCCCTCTCAGGGGTCCCCAGAGGGCACAGGCACACACCCGTGTTGCGCACGTCACCCCCCCAACCCCCCCGGAGAGAGGCTGGGACCCAGGACTGGCTGCGGCCCGTGAACACGGCTACAGGTGGTGATGTGGCTTCTGAGTGGAGGGGTTTAACACCCACGTGCGATGCGGCCACGCTCTGGTCCCTGCCGCTGTGGCAGAGCTGGGCTGGCAGGTGGCGCTTCCCCAGCCAGCGGGACCCCAGAGTGAGCAGGGCCTGGCGCAGAGCCCTCGCGGGGCCGCGGCAGGCGGGGGCTGACACCGAGGGGGGCTCGTGTTCCTCTGGGCCGTCGTCACAGCAAAGGTTGGGGCTGGCCTGCCACCGCAGCGTGTCCTGGCCCGTCCTGGCGGAGTCACCGGGCCGAGTGGCTGGTGGTGCCAGGCGGGGAGGCCGCCCTGGGCGTGTCACCGTGGGCTGCACCCGCCAGGCGGCCACAGGCCGTATCCCCGCGCTGTGCCGGGGCGGACCTGGCCTCGCAGAGCCGCGAGGGGATATGCATCAGGCCCCGGGCCGGGGGAGGGTCGGCCACAGCAGTTGGCTTTTAAACCCACCCTTTTGGGGACACCTGAGTGGCCATCGAGACCTCCGCCATGTAGTTGGGAACAGGGGAGGGTCATAACCACTCTGTGCTGGGGACATTTGACCCCGGGATGGCCCAGGAGCTGAGAGGCGGCGCTGTGAGCTGCAGGGGCCCCTGACGCTGCTCCGCGTGTCCACTGAGCGGCCGGGCCCCGCCTCAGAGCTCGCCGTCCGCTCTCGCTCGCAAGGGGTTGGTGGCCGCTCTCGGGGCCCCGTCCGACCTGAGTCGAGGATCTGGGGTTGGAGGAGACGTTTTGAAATGAAGCATTTTTTGTTTTTTTATGTCAAGGAGTCCCTTCTCCCTAAATAAAAAGAGTGGCTCTGAACCTGCTTTCCGTCCCCTCTCCCTGACCCCCAATCGCAGTGAGTACCCCCATATTTTCCCCGAGGAGCCCCAGGGGTACCAGGAACTGGCCTCGTCCAGCTCGGGGAGTTGGAGAGTGCCCGGAATGGGGGGAGGAGCTGTGGGGCTGGGGTCCCGCCAGCCTCCTGGCCCAGAGCCCCCACAGGCAGGACCCTGGCCCCTCGCCTCACTCACACCAGACACAGACGCTGCCCTTGGCTGAGCCTCGAGGACCCGGAGAGCCAAGGGTCTGAGGACAGACAGGCGCCCAGGCCCCGGGCACCCCAGGTGCACACCCTGGGCGCCAGTGGCTCCGGGGAGTCAGGCTTCTCTGGGTGTGAAGCACTCGGTCTGCTGGGACCACAGGAGAGAAAGTGGCCTGGGGCCTGCCTGCCTCGGTGTTCTCATCTGTGCAGTGGGCTCAGTGGCGACAGCGCACGGTCGCAGAACCTCGGGAGGAGAAGGAGGTCGGGCAGACGCACGCCCGAGCCGGGCGCTGGGCGGGGACGGCGTGCTTGGGGCCACCCTCGCCACCGCTGACCAGCCGGGGTCATTGCGTCTCTGAACAACCTGTTCCCAATCGCCCCCCACCCCGCCCCCCACCCTGCACTGCGCAGGCCAGCGCAGGAGAGGACACCCACGATCTCCTGGTGGACGGGAGTGGCGTGGCCGCACGGGAGGGCTCCGGGCGTCCGCCCCACCGAAGCCAAGCTTTCCCACGCGGCCTCACTTGGGGGCCTGCTGCCCGGAGCGGGCTGGCCGCCCAGGGGCGGCGCTCCCGGAATTCCGGGTGGTTCCCAGTGAGAAACGCCACCCTGCCCCCACCAGAACCCCAGCAAGTGCCCATTTGCCCGCATCTGGGCCACGGGCCCACGGCCGCCCATTGATCCGTGGAGGTCCCCCCCAAGCCACCACCGTCTGCTCCGGGGGTCAGGCCCGCCCTGAGGCCGCGGGGCCCGGCGCGGCCCCGAAGGAGTTAAGCGGAGTGAGGAGTGTTATCAATATTGTATCCGTCACAGATGAGAAACTGCATCGCGGGATCGGTGTAATTCATTCATTGGTTTATGGACACCAGGTCCTCGGGGGACTGCCACAAATCCACTTGATGTTCCTGAGTGTGAGATTTAGCATTTGGGTCTTTGATTTAGCTGAAAGATGTGTAAAAACTCACGCAGTCAGACAACTCCCTACAGGCGATTCATCTGCGTTGGCTTTTACGTAACGGTTATTCCCGTCAAGTGCCGGCGGTAACTTCAGCCCCGGCACTCGCCTCTGGATTCAGGTTTCTGAGACGCCGGAGCACCCGGAGGAGCGGCGGGGCGGGGACCTCCCCCTAGGATCACGGGCCTTCGCGGCCCCTTGCTTCTTGGGGACGGGCAGGCGCTGGGCGGGGGGCCCGGCTTGGAGAAGGACAGGGCTCCTGGCTTGTGCACCTCAGCCCTGCGTGGGATCCTGAGTGTGGGGCCGGGGTGGGGGTGAGTCAGGAGCCCCCGGGGTGCTCGGGGCTCTCAGAGCTGTCGTCGGGGGTTCTGCGGGGGCTCCAGGGCCCACGGCTGCTCCTGGCTCCCCAGCAGCCTGGTGTGGGGACCCCTGGTAAACCACCTCTGACTGTCTCAGCCGGGAGACAGGCGTCGCTGTGTGGTCAGCGACTCAGTGGGCAGCGGGTCTTGGCCTCGGTCCCCCAGGGCTTCTGCTGGGCCCTCACCGCGGCCGCCTCGGTCCGGCTCCCGGGCTCAGTCTTGATTTCTCGTCATTCGTAGCACTCGTGGGGGAGGGGGAGGGCAGAGGTGCGCGTCACCTCAGTGCCCCGCGCACTGGCTCAGAGACAGACGGAGGGGCGCAGGGGCCTCTCAGTGGGAATGGGCTCCAAACATCACGACCACGGATGGACACGGTGTCTTTGGCTCGGGCTGGGAGAGCGTCAGCCCTGGGGGCAGGGAGCCCATTGGGAGGGAGGCCTCCGACGCTCCCAGTGAACTTGGGGGAAAGCCAGGTGGCCGTGCTCCCTTCACACCAGAGGCAGCTAAGGCGAGGCGAGGGGGGATATGAGCTGCCCGAGGCCACGTGGAGGGTGGCCGGGCCGGGCTGGGCTCCCAGGTGGAGCCTGCTGACTGGCAGGCGGTGCTCCCCGCCACGGGCCAGCCCGCTCGCTTCCACGGTGGCGCGTGACCTTCTCGTCCCCTGGCTGGTGCAGGACATGTGAAAGGGTAGTGACCTCCATGGCCCCCGGCATCTCACCAGCCCCCCGGGGAAGCCACTCCCAGGTCACAGGTGCTGCAGAGTCTGCCATCTCCGGAAGTGACACCTCCAGGTGCCCAGAACCCAGGGGATGTCCCCGGGCCAGGGGCTCGACTCAGGGCCCCAGCGGGGCGGCTCTGAGCTGGGGGGCCGGGCGGCGACGCCTGTCCCTCCCACACGCGGGCGCTCCGCCCCGGGCGAAGACCTGCCTCCTGGTCGGGGAAGAGCCGGCCGACAGAGCACACGTCCCCCGGGGCGGCGCCGGCCTCGGCGCAGCAGGGGCCGCGGCTGGAAAAACTGGGCAGAAGGTGGCACAGAAGGAAAGCGAGCTGGGACGCGAGGGGCCCGGGGGATGGAGCCTGGCCCAGACCCAGTACCTCCCGGCGGGTGGGGGGGGGTCGGTGCACTCAGAAGCACCGGATGGAGAGGAGGGGGGTGGCCGCCCCTGGAGAGACGGTAGGTGAGAGTGTCCCAGCACGGATGGAAGACACAGACCCTCCGAGTCAGGAGCCATGAAGAATCCTGAGCTGGGTTGAAAAAATACATTCTCAGGAGGAGACATCACAGCCAGAAAATAATAAAAATGAGAGACACACACACACACACACACACACACACACACAAGGGGGTCCTGCGGGTCCTGGGGAGTCACCAGGCCGCCCTCTGGTCTCACTGGACCGGTGGCCGGTGGCTGCTTCCCGCCCTGTCCTGGGACCTGAGGACTCATGTCTCTCGGCAGCCCGTCTGGAGGGGACGAGGGGACCGTAGACCAGCAGGAAAGACCCCCCGGAGGGGGGTGCGTGGGAGGGATGCAAGCTGCCCGAGGTCACTTGGGGGCAGACTGGTGGGGCTGGGCCCCCGGACAGGGCCTGCTGACCTGTGGGCCCGGGCAGGTCGGCACTCGCCTTGGGGGACGTGAGCTGGGGCCGTCCCTGCTGATGCCTCTCCCCTCCTGTCCGACAGCAGGGAGGGGAGGTCGCCCTGTGGGGCACCCCGCACAGAGGAGCCTCCCTGAGCATGGACTCTGCACCTGGGGCCCAGGTGGGCTGCACGTTGAGTCCCCATCACGAAGGACCTGGAGGCACCTCGCCCCCGACTTACACAGCGAGGGCCGTGGGCCCCAGGACCGTGGGCCCAGGCGGTGACAGGAAACTCATTTTTCCCTGAGGGACGCAGGGAGCCATCCAGGGGTGGCCAGACGGAGCACCTGGACATGGACGCTTGAAGGAGCGGATGGGTGTGATTTAATTCTGCACCACAGGGTCCCTCCCGGCGGTGTTTGCGGAGCGCCTATCGGGTGGGCGGCCTGACGCCCGTCCTCGGGCAGCTCCGGGCCCACCTGGCCCCGGGGTCAGGACTGGACAGGGTGCCGGGCGGGCGGAGGGGCCCGCAGGCGGCCCCGGGTCCGGGGCGCACTTGTCCCCTGCTGGCCCTGCAGCCGGGGATGCTCAGATGCAGTGACTTCCTCGGGCTCCAGTTTTAGAGCCTTGGCTTGAAACGGTTCCATTTGGGAGGGTTTCTCGTAGCATTTGGTACGGAATTATTACCAAATGCTAGCGAGGAAGCCTGCCAAATGCTGTATATCAGCTCAGACCCAAACTCCTAAACAATGAAATATTTATAATAAAAACAGACCCGGAGAGGGGCACAGACGGGGGCGCCCAGCTGGTGAGGGGCTCCTGGCCGAGGGGCCCCCGGACGTGCTGGCTGGGGCAGGTGCCGCGGCCAGGCGGCCGGCGCCAGGGCCGGGGTGCGGCTGCGTGCGCTCCTCTCGGGAAGGAAGGGCCGGCTGGCGCTTTCGCGGTGCCGGTGAGGAGCCCGCCCGGCCTCTGCGTCCTGAGGCTCCCCCACCGGCCCGGGCGCCTAGCGGAGTGCCCGGGCGCGCAGTAGGCACTCCGTACGCGCCGACGGCCTGCACACGGGGGAGCTTTCTGGAACGGCAGAACCTTGCCCATCTGGAGCCCACAGGGATGAGATCGAGACAGCTGAGTTTTCCAGAAAGGGCCGTAAATTATTTTCATGTAACATTTTCAGATGGAAACATTTCTAAGATGTGGCGCACGTTTCCTTTCTTTCCTGGAGAACGCGGAGCACCATTAACCTTTCCGTAATGGCTCGGGGTTGCCGCCGTGAACCCCGGAAGCGCGCGGGAGGCGGCGCGGCCCGCGGGGCCGTGGGGCGCGCGGGGGTCTGCCCTCCGCGGACGGCCTCGGGGCGCGGAGGGGACCGGGGTGCCTCCCTCCCGCGCAGCCTCCGGTTCCCGCTCTCGGGGATGCGGTCGTGCCTGCAAGTCCTTCCCTCCCCCGAGCTGCTGTGTCTGTCTGTCCGTCTGTGGGTCGGAGACCGGAGCCCCGCGCGGGCGCGGCGGGAGCTCCGCGCGGAGGGAGCCTCGGGTGCGCCGGCGTTGAGGGCAGAAACTCCGGACTCCGGTCACCACGTAGGCCCCTGGGTGTCCGTCCTGCGTTGCTTCTCGGCCCACGGCTGTGCGTCAGAAAGGGCAAAGGGCAGGCGGCGGCTTGGGAAGGACACTTTTCGTCACTGATGCTCGGGAACCCCGCCCCCGCCACGCACTCCAGCCCCCCCCCCCATTGAGAAATGCCCCGTGGGTTTGCGACCTTTGTCCAGATACCCGCGCTTCTGTGACCGCCATCTTCCCACCGGCTGCGTGTGTTGACTGCAGGTCCCCGCGTGGCGGATCGGGACCCGGGAGAGGCCTCAGGGGCCGCTGGGACGCGCCCGCGGGGTGCGGTCGGGGGGAGGCGGGTTCAGCTGGAGCCTGAATTACCTGGGGTCAGTTCGGAGCGACCAGGGGGGGCGTGCTCCAGGGGCCGGATGTGAGGCTGCCCCCAGAGGCGCCAGCCGGGCTGAGAGCACAGGAGGGGGGGACAGCGCTGGGGGCAGACCCTCAGGAGCCCTGACGCCCCTGTGCCCTCGGCAGTGAGCTCGGGCAGTCCCGGGCCAGGGAGACAGAGGCACGGTGGGGGCAGCCCGGGAGGGATGGCGCAGCTGGGGAAGGGGGGCCCAGATGACCACACCTTGGCCTGCTGGGGTGCGGAGACACCCCAGACTCCTCCCTCCAGTCCCCTGCTGGTGTCCCCCACGGAGAACTGGTCTGTAAGCCAGGGGACCAGGAGCGGGGGAGGGGTCCTAGAGGCCAGCTGGCCTCCCCGGGCACAGAGTGGGGGCGCGGGGAAGTCAGTGTAAGGTTAACAGGGTCAGTGGTCACAGGACGGACCGGCACTGAGCAAGGCTGTCCCCCCCGCTGCCTGGTTCCGAAGGTCCGGGTGACTCACCGCTGAGTGGGCTGGCGGAGCTGCTGGTGAGTCTGTGGGCTCGGTGGCTGCTCTCTGCTCAGAGCAGAGCACTGTGGGTAAATCCTCGTGAACCGCCTGGACAGGTCAGCTGTCCAAGCCCGTCTCCCTCCCGGGGCCTGGGGCTGGGGGGCTGGCCCGGCCTGCAGCCACGTGGGGCGGTGGGGAGGGCAGGCGGCCGGGGCGCGCCCTCTCACCCGTGCACCGCCCGGTGCTGTGGGGGAGGTGGGATGGAGGACACAGATGGGGCGCCCCGGACCAAGTCCAAGGGACAGCGCACATGACTGGTGCTTGGCTGCCCGGGGCGGGTTAGACGTTGCTCAACCAGGAGACTCCTCCTCACGCCTCCATTGGAACCACAGGAGAATCTTCTCCTGTGGCCCCAGTAACCCCGAGCAAGCGAGGGCAGAGGGGACCTGGGAGCAGAGCTTCTGGGCGGGGCCGGGGCAGGAGGGCTGGGCCAGGCTCCAGCGATGACCGCGTGCCTCTCACACTGGCTGGATGTGTCCCTCCCCTGGACACAGCCCCTCCAGGGAGCTCCAGCAAAGAGATACAGTGTCTCCTTTGAAGCCCAGAAGGTCCTGTTTGTCCCTGCTGGGAGCCAGGGGGCCTCTCTGGGCCTCCCCACAGCTGAGAGGTGAGCCCGGGGGCAGCAGGAACCTGCTGAAAGCGACGCACCCCAATTGGAATGAGGGGGCTTCCTTTGCAGCAACACATGTGACTCTGCCTGACGGTTAGGGCCCCCCATGAGGCTGTGAGCTGGGCCCTAAGCCTCCCCTTCCCGGCACAGAAGGCAGGAGGGTCACAGGTGGGGACGTGCACAGTGGGGTGGCCTGTTTGGCAAGAAGGTTGGGAGTGCCACCGAGGAACCTCAAAACCTCCTGCACCCCCCACCCCAGGAGTGTCACTTCTACCCACTGACCCCCCGAAAACGCGCAGAGACACAAACCAAGGTTCCACCGTGAAAACGCTCACTCCGGTACTTTTAAGAGAACCAAAAATTCAGAAACAATTTAGACGTTCCCAAATAAGAGATTGTTTAAATAAATTATGTGGCATCCATTTGATGGAACATTATGTAGCCATAAAATCAAGTTTTCAAAGCATATTTAATGACGTGGGAAATACCTTGTGCTACAAGGTTAGAAAATGAAGGCAGGACACAGAATGGTTTCTGCGGAACGGTTCCAAGTCTGCAAGGAACAGCTATGTGCACAACAACATGCGGGAGGGAGAACACGAGGGTGAGCTGGGCGAGATTACGGGAGATAAAATCCTCTTCTTTGTACCTTCCTGTCTCCTCTTCCCTCTTCGTGGGCGCCGAGGGTTACTTTCTATCGGAAAAAGTAACCACTGATTCTTAAAAGTCGCAACTAATTTCTAGCGATGGCAGCACATTTCAAGCAGCACTGTTCAGGTACTCCTCCCTTCATTCACTCACCCGTTCCACTTGCCAAGAAAGGGTAAGTCGGTGCCTGGCACACGGTATGAATTATTTAAGTGTCAGACTAATTCCTTGATTAGTTCCATCAATATCCCCGAATGCCCGTCTCGTGCCAGGGGCCGGGCCGGGCCGGGACCCTGGCAAGAAGCAGGCTTGAGGCTCATCCTCTGGACAGGGTGGGGGGCCCCTGCAGCCCAGCCCTGGGTGGGCAGCCGTAGCTGTGGGAGGTCCACAGGCCGGGACCCTCAGAGCACGAGAAGGGCTGGACAGGCTAGGCTGGACATAACTGTGTCTCCAACGCTCAGCCAGGTGACAGATTTGTCCCATCACTAGTGTGGCTTCCCCCTCATCTTCCCGCACCTTTCGGTGCCAGCCCCCCAGGGTTCACGCCACCAGCTGGCCTGCTCCTGTCCAGGCTGCAGCCTGGAGGATGCTGGGACTCCAGGAGACTCCCCAGGGACTCAGGTGCCCCCCTTGGAGGTGAGCCAGGCCACCCCCGAGCCACAGGAGGTGGCTCCCTCTGCACTTCACTATCTGATTCAACTTCGCTCCCCCACCCCCACAGCCTGGCACCGTCAACACATGTGACCCCCACCTTCCTGCTCTCACACCCCGGGACCCGGAAGACTCAGCTCAGCCCTTGGGCGGAAGCAGGATTTGAAGGGACGTCTTCAGCGAGCAGAGCCCCCTGGACTCCTCGCTCACGGCCCACCCTGGACTCTGTGACCTGTGTCCTGGGCAGGACCAGGGGCGGCTCACTCGGGTCTCTGGATATTGGCCGGAGTCAGGGGACTTGCTTTTGCCTTAAGTTGGTCCCCCCATCGCTTCTGCGCGGATGGTGAGAAACCTCAGCAGTTGCCCCGGGGCACCCCGGGAGCACTCTCGGGAGCACCGTCTGACCTGCAGGGACCCGATCGTGTCTGTGAGCCAAACGCTGGCGACAGCATTGTCTGAAAAACTCCATTTCCCCAGCATTCGCCCCTCTCCCCGAGGCAGCAGCAGGGCGGAGCCCCGCAGCCCCGCGCAGCGGGCCAGGTCACGGCTGTGCACCCAGGCGGGTGCGGCGGGGCAGGTGGGGTGGGGACCTCTGCAGCAGGGAGCCGCGGCTAACGCCGCTGTCATCTCAACAGAATGAGGCCTCGAGCCTGACCAGTTGTGGTTCACGAGCTGACACTTCGTTTTCATTCATGGTCTCCAAATCCCCCCAAACTTAGAGGTGGCGGGCTGCTCCGCGCATCCGCTGTGCGGGCAGGTGGGCTGGGCACAGGCCTCGCTCCGGCCAGAAAGTCCACGGACTCGGTGCACCCCTGCCTCCCCTCCGCCCAAGCCTACCCCCAAACTGACGGCGGCTATGACAGGTAACTGGGGGGCCCGAAGGGGCGCCCGCCTCTCGCAGAGGAGCCGGGACGCTGCAGCGCGGACACCAGGGGGATACCCAGCGGGTCCTGCTTCAGGGCGGCTCCCGTGGCGCACGGGTGACCCCGTGGGGTGCGTCAGCTCAGAACACGACCGTCGACTCTACGACGCTGGTCTGTGAACAGGCCCGAATGACCGGCTCCCCCGGCGCGGCCAGTCGGATGGGAGGGACACAGACCCGCTCGCAGACACCTTTTCCGGGACAGAGCTATTTTGCAGGACGAGGCGTCCCTGCAGCCTGAAGAGAATTCTGGCACGCTCTCTGGCTGCTCCTTGGCTGGGAAGAGCATCCGGGACTTCGTTTGCGCTCGCCCTGCCTGCCTGCCCGAGCTCTCCGGTCCCTGGCCTGCGGGCCCTCGCTCCCCCGTCCCCCGGCAGGTGCTGGGGGCATCGAGGCTGTGGCAAGTGGCAGAGACTGCACTTTGGCTAAAGTGCACCGAGTGCACCCGCGCGCTGAAAGGTGCAGAGGCGGACTGGCTTCGGGCGGGGCTGGATTCAGCGCCTGAACGCCGCCCGTGGGACCACTCCCCCGTTCCCGCTCTGCTCTCCGCGTCCCAGAACCCCGCTGGCGCGCACGGAGGCCACAGGGCTCCACCCGCTTCCTTTCTCCCCCGGAGCCTGTTAAAAAATCCAAGGCGCACCCTGATTGGACCAGCTTAGGTCACATGCCTATTTCTGAACCAATCGCACGGCCCAGAGAGATGTAGTGATGTAATGCATCGATTGGCTGGGGCCTGCACTCTAGTCCCGCCTGGATGCGCTCGGGTTGGGAAAAGGAAGGAGGGGCGGGGCAAACAAAGGCCCCGCCCCCCTCCCGTTGGCTTCTTCGCTCTGCTGGGAAAGCTGGAAGAGGGCTTTTGGGGAGAGTTGGCGGGGGTGGGGGGGGCACTCAAGGAGTCTTTAAAGGGGGTCCTTATGAGGGGGGTGTGGGAGCAGGTAGAGATTGGCCTGGCTCACCTGGGACTAATAGTTGCCAGCCCCACAGGCCGGAGTCTCCCCAGTTTCTTCCTATCCAGAGACCGGGTCTCGCGGCTCTGAGGGCGCCCTCTGAACTTGCCCTCGGGGTGTCTTGGGAGACGCTTTCTCCTGGAGGCGCCAGGCCACTCCGCAGCTTTGGTGCAGAGAAGCCCCGTCAGCAGAGGAGGAGGCTTCCAGGGGGAAGGGGCAGCCACTGTTCAGAGGCGGCAGCCTTCTGGGCCCCCTGGAACGGGAAGCAGGGGCTCTGCTCCCCCCGAGGACCCGGAGGGGACCCCGCAGGCCCCTGGGCCCGCTCTCCCCTGGACACAAGCGCTGCTCCGACTCTGAGCTTCTTTTTCCACTTGGAGTGGGTGGCAGGCCCTGAGGGTGGCTACCTTTCTCCCAGAGCCACTGACTACGCCAGAGGTGTCCGACCTTGTGGCGTCTCTGGGCCACACAGGAGGAAGAAGAGTACTCTCGGGCCACCCATCAAATACATGGCGACATGTAATCACACAAAAAAAATCGGATGAGGTTTTAAGCAAACTTTTGATTTTGTGTTGGGCTGCATGCACAGCCATCCTGGGCTGCACGCAGCCCGCCGGCCACAGGTGGGACACCCCCGGACTAGGCGATCAGTAGGGCTCTACGGATCACTGGATCTTATACAGTGGGGAAACTGAGGCCAGGGGTGGCGGGCCTTGGCCCCTCTACTCACAAGTGTTCTGGTTCTCCCCCCTCCCAGAGCCCCAGCAGCCCTTCCCCCTGCCTGGGGCAGGGACCTGCGTCTCAGCGTGTGGTTTGCCCCTGTGGGTGCCCTGGGGGAGGCAGAGTCCGAGGGGAGGGGGAGGGGGAGGGCAGGAAGAGCTGTATGGAAACGAGGTGCCACGTCCCCCCAGGAGGGGAGGCCCTAAAGCAGTGGTTGGGTGACATTCCATGAGTCCCCGTCGCTTTGGAGAATGTAATCGGGGTGCCCAGCACGAATGTCACAGGAGGTGGGCACCCTGTGAGGCCAGACCTGCCCCCACCGTCACCGCCAGCCATGGTGCCCCTCGCTCAGCAGCCCAGCCGTCCCCCAGGGCCCCCTCTGTCGGGGAGTGCAGAGGCCGAGCCGCGTTGAGGAGGAGCCTGCAGGGGCCGAGGGCCCAGGCCAGGGTTTCGGGCTGGGGCGTGGCTGTCTTTGCAGGGGCTCAGGCGGGCGGGCGAGAGTGGGACTCGTGGGGGTGGTGGGGACAGAGTGGGCTCCGAGGAGCCTCTGCCTGGAACCCAGCCTCCGGGCGCTGGGCCCGGCCTGGCAGGGCAGGAGCGGCGAACCGCCTCGGGGTTGAGGAGGAGGACAGGGGGTCAGTGGAGGCAGCATTGGGGGGGCATTGTCTGCAGGCAGGACCAGAGCCCCCAAGAAGGATGGGAGGCCCAGAAGCACTGGACCGGGGAAAAAGGGTCTGGAGCCACACATTGTGGGGTGACTCTTTGGGGGAACCGTCTGGGCCTTAGACACAGGGAGGCATCAAGTTTCAGCCTCTGGAAGACACCAGGCCTCCTGGCCAGTCCAGCACCTCTCAGCCCACCTTGACGCTGGGCAGGGAGGTCTCCCCGCACCCCGCACCCACCCCCAGGCAGGCTCGACAGGTCCTGGGGGAATGCAGAACGCACGGGAGCCAATAGGGGGCGCCGGCAAACCCCGCCGGAACCCTCTGCAGGGCTCAGGCCCGGGGGTGAGGCCGCTGGTTGCTGCCCAGCCCCCCTCCGGCAGGTGGGGCTACAGAACACCTCCACGACCCCGGAGCAGCTGTGTGCACCGGCCCAGGTTCCCGAGGCGGCCTGGAGTCCAGCTCCGCTGAGATGCCTTGGGTCTTCCAGCCTGGAAGAGGACCTCCAGGCCTGGCAGTCCCCATCCATGTGGGCGCAGAGCAGCTGGGCACCCCAGAGAGGCGCCAGAACACCCGGTCCGGCTCCCCACGTCCCAGGTGGGCCAGCAGCTCAAGGGTTAAAACGCACAGGTCACCCCCATGCTCTTGGGGGGGGGAAGGCCTTTCCCCCCAGTCCGTATGGCCACTTCCTTTCGCCCTGCTCGGCCCTGAGCCTCTTTTGTCCCAGCTGTCACTTACCGAGACGACACACTTGACTTACAATAACAGGTCCGAAAGAGGACAGAGTCTAATCACTTGATCCGGGAAGAACGGGAATAAAGGACACCCCACTGCTCGCCCCCTGCCCCCCACAGAGAAGGCAGCAAGCAGGCACGGGGGACTCCGCCTGCCGTGCTGGTTTCCTCTACACGAGGCATCACCCTTGCCTGTGGGAATTTCTCGGGAGAGAATTTCAGACACGTCAGGCGGGGAAGTGGGGGCTGAGTTCCTAAACTTTTGGGGCAGGTGGGGGATTGAAAAGAAGACCACTGCAGAGATCTGAACGGACTTTGGGAATCCCACAGAACTGGCCTGTTGGTAAAAGCAATTCCTTTCCTGCTCCCCAAAGTCCAGGAATGAGAGGGGGAGGGAGGGAGGGATCGTTCTCTGGGTTCTCAGGGCCAAGTCCCAGGGTGTGGGCGGCGGTCCCCGGGGCAGGTGCCCACCGACAGCACATCTGGGGGGCGGGTCACCCACGGCGAGGTGCCGGGGCGGGTGCCCGAGCCTCTGGGCCGCGCCTGTGCCGGGCCCCAGCCCCAGCGGGCTGCTCGCCGGCTCCTCCCTTCCCCAAGTTCCCCGCACCTTGCCCCTCTCCCGGGCTGCAGCGGTGGTTTGCAGCTGACCGGCCCCCTCGCGGGAGGGGGTGGTGATGGGGGCGGTGTCTGCTTTTTCTGGATCTCTGCTTTTCACCTATTGTGGTCCCCTGCTTTCAACCCCGCCAGCCCTCCTGGGGCGGGGGGGAGGCCGGCCCAGGCGGGGCAGGCCGGCACAGGCCCTCCCCGAATCAATGTCTCAGGTGCTCCCGTGGCTCGGCGGTCCGAGTGATCAATCTGTCTCCCTCGCTGCTTCACCAGGCTCCGCGCAGGCCTCTCCCCACCCCCTCCCCACCCTCCCTCCCGTCCTTCTCTGTCCGCTCTTTGGGATCCTGTCTCCCCGCCGTGAACGTGCCCCCGTGATACAGGAGAACCTTTTCTTTAAAACAAGCCCTTCATTGGTGTGTCTGGATGCTTCTTTTATTATTATTACTGAATCTTTTTCCCCCATAATGACACCAGGATCATTATATAATCCCATAACAAAGAGGCTTTTGAGGCACCAGCTTTTGTCAACTCCAGGACACAGAATGCATAATTGCATTATTCAGCTTTCTCCCCTTCTTCCCCCTCGCCACCGCTTCCCAGAAACCCAACCTCAGGCGTTGCCCACACCTCCACCTTGCTACCTAGCCTTCTGTTCTGTACCCACAGCGGCTGCCTTGGGGACCAGCATTGACAAAGTTGCCTTAAAAAAGTTATTGGGCTTGATAATTCAGTCCTGGAGCCCACCGCCTTCCGATTTTTCTGGACCCATCAGGCAGAGAACCTGCGTGACGTTTTTCTCGAAGTTTAATTACCGTATGCTAATTTCCTTGCCTACTACGTGATTAATTAAAATCATATTTTCATAATCATTTGGCACTGGCATTGTTTTAGAATGATCGTGATCTCCCAAACACTGTCTGCAAATAAAGTCGCCTGCAACGGCGGGCGCGGGCGGCGAGGCTGAGACCTCTCCGTGTTTGTATCGCCGCGATTGGCAACAGAAGTGCCTTATTTACACTAAATACGCCACAAGGTTACCGCGCCGATCAACGTCATTTCACCGCTGATGACTCCCTTAAACGCCCGGGCTGGGGCTGGTTCTCCGCGTCCCGCTGTCCGCCGAGATTCACCCGGGAGTTTTTCTCCCCCCCAGAAAAGAAACAGACTTTAAATAGTTTCGGGAGCAGGTAAGAATTACGCTTTTTGCTCTCCCTTCTCTGGCTCTCTCCCTGCGCGGCGGTCTCTCTCTCTCCCTCTCGGCTGGATAAAAAATTCTTTAGTCAAAGGCAGGAATGCAAAGTAGTGACAAGCGGAGGGGCTGATATATGTCTCAGTAACGAGTCTGACAATCAGAATGTAGCTCTTGGAGAATAGATAGATTTTAATAAGTGTGTTTACATCAGCTCAAGGTCAGAAGCAAGCTGCGCTGTGTTAAATGGTTTCTTAGTTGCTAGACAGAGAGAAAAAATGGACGATCACACACCATTCTTTGTAGATTATTATATCAAGGGTTCAGTCTCTGGCTCATCAAAGCTAAATGCCGCAAGACCTATCTAGTTGCTGTGAATTATGCCAGGGCGACAATGGAGAGCGTTTTTAATGGTACAATGCATTTCACCTACCAGAGAGGGGGAGGCCGAGCGGGGGACAGGGGTGTCTGCGGGGCCGGGCGGTGAGTATCAATGAGCGGGGCGACTCCGAGCACAGGCGGATGAAAACGCAGCCCGCCCTGGCCCGGCCGGGCTGGGGACGGTGCGCGGGGCTGCGCCGGGCGGGCGGGAGAGGCGCGCTAGCAGGGCGCCGGTCCCCCCTCAGCCCCGGAAAATGATCAAGTCAATCATGTGGACATGTTTCATTATTCACTGAACACAATCTTTTACAACGCTCCGTTTACGTGCCCGAGTTTGCTCCCGACGCCCGCGTCTCGATGTTTAAGGTAAGGAAAACAAAGGTGGGGGGGGGGGCCCGCAGAGCGAGGCGGCGCTGGGGTGGGGTGGGGGCGCGCGGGGCGCGCGGGGGGGGGGGGGCGGTGCCTGGAGGTGGCAAAGTGAGTTTGGACTCTTGGCGTGGCCCCCACCCCTCCCCCTCCCCGCCTCGCCGAGGCCTGCGCCCGGTTCCTTCTGGCCCCATCTCGATTAAAAAATACGGTCTAATTAAATAGCCGTGGTGGTGACGTTGGCAAGAGGAGCTGTCAGCAGGGGGGAAAGAGGAAGAAGCCGAGAAAGCGACCGCAGCCGGGCACCCGGGGCTCTGGCGAACTTCGGCGGCGAGTGGGACCCGCGCCTGGGCCACCGCCTCCCCCGCGCGCGGCCCCCGGACCGTTACTTTGAAAAGGAGTCTCGGGGCCTGGCGCCGGGCGCGCCGGTGGGACCCAGCGCCCGGCCCAGCTGCGCCCCCGCCCGAGCCCGGCCGCGCGCTCTCGGCCCCGGGAAACTTTCGCAGGGGTCTGGGGGTCGCATGAGGAGGGGGAAGCTGCGCAAACTTCTGCTCAAGTGACTTTCCCCCTTTTCCCCAGCGCCGGAGATGCGGGCGCCCTCGCTCCCTCTCCCCCTCCCCGGCTCGCTACGGCATCCGGCCCCCGCCGCGGGTGTGTTGGGGTGGGGGGAGGGAGAGGGCAATTTGTAATCATTTTTTAGAAAAGATCAAAGTTGGCGGATGCTCACACGGTGTGAAAGTTGCGGGCGCCCGGGGCCGCGGAGACCTGCCATTTTGTGTGCGCGCTGGCCTCCTGCGCCCCGGGAGCCCGGCGAGGCCCAGGCGGGGGCGCGGCAGGCCGGGATGCGGGGTCCGCGCAGCCACGGAGCCAGGCTGCAGCGCGGGCGGCGCCCGCAGCACGGGCCCCCGCCCAGCTCCAGCCCTGGGGCCCAGCCAGGGGCCAAGGATAGGAACCGAGAAAGAAATAAGTAACAGGTTATGGAGGGAGCCGGCAGCCTGGACTGCGAAACGAGGCCAATCAGAGCGAGGGGTGCGGGCGAGGGGGTCTGGAAGGCGGGAGTGGAGGGTCCAGGGTGTCTGGGAAGAGCGCAGTTTGCGGGAACAGACCCCCCCCCCCCAGACCAGATGTATGCGGGGGGGGGGCGCAGGGATCTGCGCTGAAAAACCTTTCTGTTTGCGTCAAGACGTTATTATTATTATTATTTTTTGAAGACGAAGAATTGAGGAAAACAGCCGTGGGCGGGACCGGGATATATTTTAGGCAAAAGGGTGGGGGGGGGGGAGATTTTCTTTGATGACGAGTAGGAAAGTGTCCAGATCTCCACGCGCCCATCTGTTGCAGTTTTGCAAATAATTTAAAATACAGATATCTCCATATAGACGGATGTATGTGAAGCCAAAGGTGGAAACGCAAGCGCCGGCAAGTTACACGAAAGAAAGGAAGGGGGTGCGGGGCAGGGAGACAGCGCCCCCCCCCCCAGCCCCCAGCTGCTCGGAGTAAACTCCAGAAGGGCTCTCTTTGGGGACAGGTGGAAAGTTGGGCCCCCCCCCTTGCATCTCTGTGTTGTGAGCGTCCCGGTCGTCCGCCTCTTGGGGAGCCGGGGCGCTACCCTGGCGTTGGGGACCGCGGGGGCGAAGGGCGAGCGGGCAGGTCGCAGCCCGGCGCGGAGGTCGCGGCGCGGCCGGGTTTTGTTTGCAGGATATTGTTGTGTCTGACGAATGCTCACAGGAGACGTGATTTGTCAGCTGCCTTCATTTTCACTTTAGCGAAAAACACGGCGGCTGCGCGGAGTCCTGGCCTGGGGGGCTCGGGCGCCTGGGGCGTGGGGCGCCGGAGGGGGCGCAGGGAGCGCGCTGGCGGCGGCGGCGGCGGGGCAGGGGCGCTGGGCGGCCTGCCGGGAGGGGCGAGAGCGCGCGGGCGGCCTCGGGCTCCAGTGCCTTCTCGGGCCGCCGCCGCCGCCGCCGTGCAGTTTAGCGGCGATCCGACAGGGGCCGCGTTTGCTGAGCGCATCGGGCCATCGGGCCGGGCAGCCGGAGCGGGCCGCCGGCGGTGAAGCTGCGGGGGGCGGGGGGGGCCGCGGCAAGAGGGGCGGGGATGCGGGAAGCGAGCGGGGCCCGAGTGCTCACCACCCTTGGCTTTCTGCGTCCCCAGCGGGTCGGGCCGCCCCTGGAGCCCTGGCCTCGGCGCCCCCGTCTCCAGCCAGGGCTTAGGTGAACTTGGGGCGGGTGAGCGCGCGCGCGCGTGCCTGTCTGCGCGCGCGCGCGCGCGGTGCTGGTGGGTGGGGGGTGCCGCGAGGGCACTGTTTTCTTCCCAGTTTGATCGGAGCTGCTGGGTCCGTACTTTCCGCCCGGCTTTGCTCGCGGCCGGGGTTGGGAGGGGGCGATCTTTTCCCGTCACTCACATCTTTGTTCATTGTTCGGAGTGGAAGGCAGGCGACTTAAAGAGACGAAAGAGAGGAAAGAGGGGGGGTGGGAAGACAGAGGAAAAACGGGGGGGCAAAAGAGGGAGGAAGAGAGGAAGAAGGGGGGGCAAAAGAGGGAGGAGGAGAGGCGGGGGGACAGCGCCCCCGCCCGCGGGGTCGGGGTGCACCATGAGACGGTGGACCGCGCGGAAGGTCTCCGGGAAAGTGGACATTACCGCTTTAATGAACTTCGCGATGCTCGGCGGCGGGACCTGGCGTAGCCGTGACGCGCCCCATAAATCTGCCGGCCGGGCTGCTCCCGAACTCGTGCGGTAGCCGCCTCAGCTCCAGCGCGCGCCTCCCGGTCCGGAGCCATTTGCATAATTGGATTTTTTTCCTCCTTCTTCCTCCCCGAAACTTGTTTGAAAACCGCGAGGACCTGGACGTTCGAAGGCGGGTGCCAAGTAAGTGCCCAGCCGCGGCCTCGGTGTGCCCTGGGGTCAGCGCGCGGAGCCCGCGGGCGAGGTGCGGGGAGCGGCGCGCGGCGGCCGGGTGGGCCTCGGCGGGCCGTTCCGGAGCTGGGGGACGGCAGCCTCGGGCTCCCGGCTCCGGGCTGGCAGCTCCCGCAACTTTTTTCCCTCTGTCTGCTGACTTTCCGGGGCAGGTGAGGCGCTGGGGCCACGCGTACCTGCAGCGAGCTCTGGGGGCGACGCTCGGGCGCGGTGGAGTTGGGCATCTCGGTCCGGGTCCGGGGTGGGCGGCCGGTCCCACCGGCGCGGAGAGGGCAGAGCGGCGAGCGAGCGAGCGAGCGGCGGGCCGGCTGCTGCCGCCGGTCGCGCGGAGATGCGGCTCCTTCCCCGATCCTTCCCCATTATTCCGAGGTTTGTGTCTCTTGCTCTGTGTGTGTGTGTGTGTGTGTGTGTGTGTGTGTGTGTGTGTGTGAGTGTGTGTGTGTGGTCGCCTGTGCGTGAAAAAGAAAGAAAAGCAACCCCAACGAGAGCAGGGAGGGCTTCTCTGCCGCCCGCCCGCCCGTTCCCCCAGCATCTTCTGTTTCTGCCGCCGCTGCCGGAAGGAGAGCCCGCTTGTTTGCTAAGACAGGGTCACGGCAAGATCGGCGATTCGGCTGGAAATGCCACCAATTCTGGGGCCAAATTCTAGCTGCATTCAGAAAATGCCAACCCCTGCCTGTCCAGGAAAGTGGTTTTGCAGCATCTCAAATGTTATTAAAAATACATAATATATTAGTATTATTATTATTGGTAGTATTCAGAGCCTGGTGGGGGGGAGTCGATTTGCTTGGGAGAAAACTGTCTCCCCAGTTCCAGCCCTCCAGGAACTTGCGGGAGGCAGGACCCAGGACCCAGCTCGGCAGGGGCCGGGGACTCAGCGCCCGGCCCGGGGAGTCGCAGGGGGGCGCCGCAGCTGCCCTGTGGCCTCTGCTCCGGGAGCGGGAGCGCCTGGGGCTTCTGGCTGAGGGCTGCCTTAGTTATGATGTCATCCTGATCGGGAGTGCAAATGTCTTCTGATTCCACCATTAACCGCCTGGCTGATCTGCTTGGTAACGATGGCGCTGCCGGCCCGGCTCTGACACACGCAGGCCCCGGAGCTCCGGGGGTCCGCTGTCCCCAGCGGAGGACCCTGGGGTGGCCGGGAACCTCACCCTGGGGCCCCCCACCCGGGGACCCTGCTGTGCCTCTGGCCACACACGACATGGAGGCCAGGCCCCTGGACTGAGGGACCCCTGTTTGCCCAAAGTTTGGAAAACTTTTAGAAGGCTGTGATTTCCAGAACACCTTTAATCTGGCAACACCGGAACGCCGGTGTGACCGGGCAGAGGCGGGGGACCTGGCAGGTGGCTGGGACCCTCTCCAGGGCCCTTGTGGGGGAGAGCGGACCCTGACACCTGCCTGCTCCCCGCAGTCCCTCCCGGGGGCTTTATGTTAATGTCACTGCACGGAAACCAGATCTGGTTGTGCATTTCTAAATAGTGTACAATGATTTAAGATTTCTTTTGATTTACTCTTCAAATGAAATTTGCATAAATGGGATGAAAACGAACTTAACATCTGGGCCTGTGAAAGAGGTTAGTACCTCGTATGTCATCTGCAGAGAAAGTCTCTGGAACGCTCCCCGCCCAAACCGGGCTCGGGCAGGCAGCTCCCGCAGCCGTGAATGGGGACGGTGGGGGACCCGGAGAAAGCACGTTCGGCACTTTTGCATCCTCCTGGGCCGCCGCTCCGAACGCCCATCTCGTTCTACGCCCGGCGTGCCGGACTTCTGAGTGGGCTTCGGACCCCAGCCCTCAGCAAGTTCACTGCCAGCCGGGGCGCTCTCCACAGGAGCCTTAGGGCAGGGGGGAGCCGCCTCTCGCTGCTCTGGTCCCAGCCGGAAGCCAGAAACCCCACAGGAGAGAGGGCAGGGGTGTGGCCAGGACACGCACCCCACTAACCACGGTAGCCCCCTGCTGCTGCAGGCGGTGCCCAGAGGCGCACTGCCAAGCCCCCCAGAGCCGGCCGACCCGGAGGCCTGCTCGGCCTTAGGTGCCTGAAGCCGTCTCCGCGAGCTCAGGCCGCGGACACCCAGGAGCCCCTTCAGAGGAACTGCAGGCCCTTTCGAGCGAGGCAGGCCGGTCTCGGGCAGAAGGAAGTCAGCTGTCCCCAGACGTGGCCGCCGTCTGCCCAGGAGTTGGCTGTGCGCGGCGCAGGTGTTTCTGGAGTGTGCCTGCCGCGGAGGGAGGAGACGGCCGCGGCGGCGCTCGGGAGAGCGGGGATGGACTCCCTTTCCCTTGGAAGAGGATCGTGGAAGAAGAAGGCAAACAGATTTATTTTTCCAGTTTGAATGAGGACAATTACAGCTTTTTAACATCTTTGGATTGAGTGTGTTAATAAGCCTCTTAAGCAAGCTGAAATATCAGCTTGCGTTTTGTCCTCAGCGTTATTTAAGGGGAGGCCTGACGCGAACCGGGAAACAGAGGTGAGGTGTCCGCAGGTCGCTTCTGTCCACACGGAGGACAGAAGTCCCCCGGCCCCTCTGCCCGGACCTGGAGCCGGTGAGTGTGTTTGGCCCTGAGATCTGGGCGGGAAGGGCCCTGTACATGGGCAGCCTGAGGCGCCTTCCTGGCTGGCACCCCAGGGACTCCTCTGAGCCCTGGGGCTCGAGCTGGGACCCCTCCCCTGCCCTGCGGACCCGGCTCCCTCCTGGACGAGCTGCTGCAGCCGAGGGACTGGGGGAAGGGGCTGCCTCAGGGCCAGGGGGGCGCAGGGGGGTGCAGGGGGGCGCTGACTGGCAGGCCGGTGGCGTCTGTGACCTGGTTGGGTGGGGCCCGGCTGGGGTCGTTGGGGGAGAGGCCCTCTGTCAGTCGGCCGGCCGAGGGGAGGGACTCGGGCTCAGGCCCGGCCCGGCCTGCTGGCTGCGTGTGCCCTCAGGGTCAGGCGTGCGGGTGGACGGAGGCAGGCTGGGGAGAGTGCCCGCCGGGGGCGCAGAGGGGGCGGTGCTGGCGTGTGCGCGCGTGTGTGCGCGGGAGTGCCCGTGCCTGTGCGTGCGTGCGCACCTGCCGGGGAGGGTGCTGCCCGAAGGCAGCACCTGCTCTGGGGTGGTGTCCTTCCTGCCCACGACGGCACTGCCCGAGCAGGTCAGTGAGTTTGCCCGCATGCGGGGGGGGGGGGGTCAGGGTCAAAGCAGCCGGAGGGACGGGAAGCGGAGGGGACGTCCCCGCTCAGCAGACTCAGGACCCCCGGGCCCGCAGGCCTCCTTCCCCAGATCACATGTGCGTTTGTCCCCAATGAAGGCAGACGTGGCTGGGAGCCACCTCCAGAAACTAGGCCACTCCCGGAGCCGCCCGGCCTGGGCCGGGCCCGGCCCTGCCCTGGGGGAGCGGGGCCTGCCTGTCCGGGTGATGCGCCCGGCCCGCAGGTCCCCGTGGACTGTCTGCCGCGGGGCTTCCTCGTGCGGGGCCGGGCCGGGCCGGGCTCTCTCTGTCAGCTGCCTGGGGATCCACACCCCACTTTCACTTTTAGAACCATTGTGCAGTGCTGGTCTTTCGTGCTGGTGTGTTTGCTACTGCAACGGGCATGGCGTGCTTGGCTTTTCCCAGCCTCTGCACGGGCTGGAGGGCACGTTGATTTGCCCTGAGATGAGATTCAGGTGTGGCCTTGGGGGAACTTGCTGGAGTCACCTGGTGCCGTTTCTCTGGACAGGGTTTCACCACGGCGACACGGTGGACAGTGCCTACTTGTCCCAGGCACTGACCCCTGCAGACCCCCGGTTGTGACTATCAGACACGTCCAGACATGTCCACACACCCCCCCGGGGGACGTTGGCCTCCAACAGCAGGGCCTCGTCCTGGACGTCTCGAGGGGCGAAGGGAGGTCTGGCTCTCAGGAACGGCCCAGACCAAGGGCACAGACCTGTCACAATGGCCTGAGATCCCAGGGGCTTGGGCCCTGCTCAGAGCTGGGGGCGGTGTGGGCAGACCTGAGGCGTCCGTGAAGAGGGAGGGCCCCCAGGGGCAGGGGAGAGGGGCTCCCGCTGTTTCTCCATCGGCTCCGCCCTGAACAGGCCCCCCCCCCACCCCCGGACTTGGAACCAGGAGCGGGCGGCTGAGGCTGTGAGGAGGGGGGCCCCTGTGGAGCGCACCTGCGGCACGCCGGGGCCCTGAGCGCTGCACTCCCTCCATCCCCGTGGCCTGCGCGTGGGGGCCGGTGCTGGACGTGTCCCCGTTTTGGGATGGGGGTCTCGGGGACTGAGTGGGTGGCCGGTGGGCCCAGGGCTAGAGCCTATGCCGCTGCCTCTGGAGGTGGCACGCCCACACCCTGGGCTGCCGGGCAGCACCGTCCGTGGCACCCCGGCCGACGTCAGCGGCCTTTCCCGGGGCACCGAGCAGCTCACTGCAGCCTCCCGACGGTGGACTTGGGGGCCGACGGGGCAGGCAGCAAAGGTCCCGGGCACCAAAGCAAGCCCCTTCTGGGGGCTGGAGCCTCCAGGTGGCTGTCCAAAGGAGGCCGAGCAGGGGCTGGAGGGGCGGGGGGCACGGAGGTGCAGGAAGGCGGATCAGCGTGTGGGGTCCCCCTGCCCTCTGCCCACCTGCTCTCGCGCAGCCGTCCAGGGAGAAAATCAAGTGTCTTTGTGACCCGGGAAAACCGTCACCGTGGGCTTGAGCTGACATTAACCTGAAGGCTTTCAGTCAAGGCGTTGCAGCTTTGATTGCCCACGCCGTGTTTGGCGGGGTCTTTGATTGCCGAGGTGGGCTGCCCCTGGCCGGCCCCTCTCCCTGCCGGCGCTCGGCCGGGGGCTGGCCTGCCAGCTCCGCGGGGTGTCCCTCCGCGCCCCTCCTTCCATCCGGTCGGGACCGGCAGCCACCTTCGCGGATTTCTGAGCCTGTTTGGATCTGTCACCAGTGTGCACGTTTGCACACCCACACACGCAGGAGGAAGTAGCTCCATTCCGCGTGTCAGGGCCAGTCCACAGCGTCCCCAGCGTCCAGACGGATCACAGAAATGCCCTCTCAGCGTTCGTCATCCTGATGTTCTCACACGTCCGCCCAAGGGCCCCTGTCATTCCCGCAGACCAGAGGGGTTTGGGTTCACGGGAGGCTGGGTCCTCGGGCCCTCGGGGCTCTGCACGGATTGTGGGTGCCCACTTCTGGGGCACCGCTGGACAGGGGTACAGAGATGGCCAGTCTCCCCCCCCCCACCCCACGTGTGGCTGAGGCTGATTGGAAGCCAACCCATGCCACTCACCTTGCTGCCCACTCCCCCCCCCCCCCCGCCCAACCCCTCCACCAATCCCGGGCTCCGAGCGCACCGGTTCGGGACCTTCCCTCCCGCGGCCTCCACCTCCTTGAACTCGGAAGTTCCCAATGTAAACCGGAACTCGCTACTTGGAGAGCATGTGCGTCGTTGTAAATTTGTTTCCAAGAGGGAGAAAATATTTGGAAACTGTATCAGCTAAATTGTATCCACGACAGGAAAACACACAGATCACAGACCACGTAGATACTATACACGGAATGTCACCCGCTGGAAAAGCTTCAATTATTTAATTTTATCTTTCAAAATATCTAGAAACACGTATTCCTCATTGGCACACGCATTTCTAGAATTCTCTTTAAAAATCTTAATTCTTGATTGAAATCCATTAACGTCAAGGCAGGCAAAGCCGCCCGGCCCGCTGCAGGAAGGCTGCGGCGGCCGCGGAGCCTGTGGAGGAGGCGGGACGTCACACTGGGACCACGGCCACCCTGCTTTAGCGCCGGCTTCTGCCGCCGGGGCTCCCAGTCTGTGTGTGTGTGTGTGTGTGTGTGTGTGTGTGTGTGTGCGCGCGCGGGGGGCGGGGGTCCCAACCTGCCGGTGCCGACAGGCTGCTCCCGTGGCCTCCGTCTGCCTGGAGCAGCGAGCGTCTCGCGGCCGAGCGCGGCGGGACTGCTCCCTGAGCCCAGCGCAGCGTCTGAGCCAGTCTGCCCCCGACCTGTCCCCCGTCAGAGGGTCAGCGCCCAGTGTGTGTGTGGGGGGTGGCAGCCCTGCCAGCGGCCTGAGAGCAGGTCAGAGGTGGGGAGCGTGCGTGGGGGGCAGCGTGGGGAGCAGAGCGGCCACGCATGGACGTGAAAGGGTTTAATCTTCGGAGCGGACACCTCCGAGGTGGTGGGGGCCACCAGAGCCACGGCTGTCGCCGAGCCCTGCGGCCACTTTGGCCGCGGGGAAGCCCCGGCCCTGCCGGCCGCTCTCCTGGGCTCTGGGGGCCGCGAGCCTCGGGTGAAAAGCCAGGCGCTGTCTGCAGCTCCGTTCTGAGATCACGGATTTGACAACTTAATATCTATTTTCTGTGTGGGTTTTTTTTTTTTTTTTGCTGTGTTTCGTCGCCCCCCTCCCTGCCAATTTCTTCCTTTTCAGCTGTTTCGCCCTTCACACAGGCGTTCTGAAAGTATGCTGAAAAAGCTTTTGTTCAAGTTTGGGGGGGCGGGACATCGGAATTTTGGTCCTGTTTGAAAAGTCCCCAGCCAGCACATTTGGGAGCAGGAGAAAGGCAGACGCGATGACACGAACGTTTGCGTCTCCCGAAACGGTGCCGCCGGGGCTGCACGGGGGGCCGCCCGCCTTTTTCCTTCCATCTCCCCAGGCGGAACCGAGGCCTGCCGCCTCCCCTCCCGTCTCCGAGGTCCAGGGCGCTCGGGCTGTGGGCACCGCTCGCTCTGCGGCTCCGGCGGAAGGGACCAGGCCCCGAGTGGGCCCCGGGGGCCGCGGGGGTCCGCCCCTCAGGAAACTTTCCCCTCCTTTGCCCGACAATACCGCTCAGATAGAAACCATGTAATTTTTGTGTGCAGTCTCCGAATGCCACCTTCAACAAAATCATGTGCTCGCTGATCTAAAGACGAGGGTTTCCCGGCTGCTTCTTTCCCCGGGACAGCCCGTGGCCTTGGAATTAGCCTCTCTGACCCCCCTGCTGGGGGAGGCTGGCCTCCCGGTCTCGGGGTCATTGTGAAGGGGCCGCGCCGTGGGGTCCGGGCCGCAGACCCCTCCGAGAATCAGAGGGCAGAGCCGGGGCCAGGGCCAAGTTCGAATGCCATCGTCTGTATTGAAACACGCAGACATGCGTGTGCGTGTCCGGCTCCATCCCAGCGGCAGGCGAGCTGTGAGGTTCCGGGACTGGGGAACCGAGGGGCCCCCCTCTTAGTAACCTCGCGTCAGGCCTCCCCCGCCCCCCGAACCCTCAGACCGGCCGCAGGACCCGCCTGCCTACTCGCCGCGGCCCGCTCCAGAGGGGGAGAGACTGGGGGGCGCGCTGCGTGTGTGCGCTTCATTTCCTAGTTGGATGTTTTGCAAGGGTGACATCGCCCCTGCGGTGCTTGATGTATCAATGTGTGTGCGTTAGTTTGGGGGCACAATTCAATGTTTAGGGCGGCTCCCTCCCTCACGCCACGATTAAGACGCTGGTGCCGCCGAGCTGGGAACATCGCGTTTGTAAACGAGAAGAGCGCGCAGCCCTTTCGTGCGCCGTTTCTGAGCCGTGTGACGGGGGACAAAGCTCGGATCGGGGCCGGTGAGGCGGACCCGCCCCCCGCCCCTGCGCCGCGCCGGCGCCGACCGGGAGCCGGGCGATTCCATCCGCCGGCCTCAGCGGCCTCATCCGTGGGACCCCAACGACCCCTCCCCCCTCCCCGCGGCGGGCGCGGGAAAAGAGAACGCGGTTAATTGACGGGTCTGGAGAGGAGCGCTTGCGTGCACGAGGGGCGACTCGTTTTCGGCGTTTTGTTAGATCCTTGAGAAACCCTGAACACCTCGCCGGAAACGAGGGGCCTCGGTCGCCTGCGGGGCCTGGGGAGAGGGGTGGGCTCCCTCCTCCTCCTCCTCCTCCTCCTCCTCGTTTCCCTGCCCGGTCTCCGGGGCGTTCCCCTGGGGACCGGCGAGGATGCCAGGACAGAGTCCCTTCCGGTTGGGAAGGTGTGCCTTAACGGGGCAGAGGGGCTCGTGGGGGGGGCAGGGCGGGGCCGGGGCGCATGTCCTCACTGAGCAAAGAGTCTCCAACCCGTCACCCATGCGCGCGCACACACTAGCACAGGGCACACGCGTGCACACGCACACACACACGCGCGCACACACAGCCTGCGGCTTGCTGGGATCTCCGTGGGAACCGGACGCCCTGCTCTCCGTCCTGACTCTGAACCAGAGCCCAGGGCCCCTCGGAGGCCCCGCCCCCCGGGGCCTTCTCTCCCGGGCTCAGGCCCAAACCCCGTGCGCCGAGGCCCCCGGCGTGCAGGCAGCGCCGCGCCGTGAGCTGGGCGGGTCCCCTCAGGCTGTCGCGAGAGACGCGCCGCCAGTGGGCGCAGCGAGGTGACTCCTGGGGTGCCGGGCTCCACATCGTGTGCACACTCACACACACACCCGTGTGCACACACCAGAGACTCGCGTGCATCGCTGATTCCAGGGGCCCTGATGCGGGAGACCAGCGCAGTGGGCTGGTGGCCGTGGCGTTTAGGGCCGGGCGGCCGTGAGGCAGGCTCGGATTCCGGAGACTCCTGTCCTCCTCCCCCCCCCCCCGGGGGCGGGCAGTCGGGTGGGGTCCTGGGCTGGCCCGCCCTCGCTGGAGGGGACCCCAGATCGGTCCCCGAGGGAAAAAGGCAGCCACCCTCTGCCAGGAGGGGGTGCCCTGGGGATGTCCCAGTGGGGAACACCATCCCAACTTCGGGGGAAATTTAAAAGGAAGACCACAGACCTCTAGCGTGTACTGGCCTTTTTATACGGGTGGCCTGGGGCTTTAAAATGCAGGGCACCGTTTAGTTTAACCTCAGAACACCCTCCGCTCCCGGATGGAGGAGGTATGTCCCCGAGGTGTGACTGGCGCAGGGTCGCACTGCCGGCAGGCAGCACTGCTGGGCCCTGAGGGGCGTGTGTGGCTCTCGACTCCCGGCAGGAACCTTCTAGAGCAGAGCCTGCCGCAGGGAACCAAGGCTTGTGGGGCGGACCTCCTTGGGCCTCCCTTCGGGTTTCGGCCGGAGGTGGAGGTGGAGGTGGAGCTGCGGCAGCAGCAGCAGCAGGGCCCGGGGTGGGTGGGGGCGGGGCTGGGGTCCCGGCACACGCCTGTGCTCACACCTGTCTTGGCGCCGTCGCCACATTCCCCAGGTCACCCCCTCGGATCCGTCTTCCTGCTGACGGGCACCTGACCCCACGGTTCTCGCAGCTCTAGGCAAGGTCCCGAGAGAGACTCGGCAGTGATCATTTCGGGGGCGACAGCAGAGGCCCTTGGGGGCCCTCCTCTCAGCCAGGTGCCTCTCGGGGGGTCCCCGGGGTGGGAAGGGGCCCATCGGGCGAAGGGTGGGGTCGGACGGGCCGAGGGCACAGCGTGTGCAGAGGCCCGGGGTCGGACAGGTTTCCGTGGCTCCAGGAGAAGGAAGGAGGCCAGAGCGGCTGGGGCTTGGGGGTGCCCCTCTCCTGGGGACCAGTGAGTCTTCTTCATTGAAGGTGGGCACTTCTGGAGGGGGGACCCCCGGGCTCTGCGGGGAGCGCAGCCGGCCCGGTCCTGCTGCCGTGGCGTCTCTGCCCTCCAGGGGTCTTCCTCCAGCCCCCCACCCACTCTTCTTCCTACACCCCATCCGCCCACCCACCCATCCCGCAAACACCCCCAAGCGTTGCCCCTGGCCCGGCTCGTGGAGGAGTGAGGGGAGGCGGTGGCTGCACAGGCCAACGTGCCCGAGCCCCCTGCCTCCAGTCCTGTCCGCCGCTCCCTCGAGGGGCTGTGCGCCCTCTGCTGCCCTCGGCCCGGGCCCCGCCCGCTGCAGGGGCGCCCCCGAGGTTCCGTGGGGCTGGCCGCGGCTCTGCCTGTTCAGGTCGAGGGTCTCCAAGGACGAGGGGTCACCTGGAGTCACACCGGAGCCTCTCCCATGTCCCCCTTTCTGCCCTGTCACGGCCTCAGGGGTGCTGCCTTCCTTCCACCCTCCCCGTCCCGGTGTTCCTGCGTGTGGCACTTTGTCAGGCGGTGGGCCGAGGGCCGGGTGACGAGGGAGACGGCATGGGGATGCCTCGAGTTTGTCCCCGATTCAGGGGTCCGGTTCCCGCTGACCCACTCTTCCTGGGGTTCACGGGCACCCCCCACAGGAAAGGGGCGGCTGGTGCGCGTCACCTGCAGGTCCAAGGGGGACCTTGTCCCGTGGGGTTGGGGCTCACGCCTCACATGCTCACAGTGACAGCTTCCGCCCTGAAGTTGAGCCTTCAGTGGGAAATACAGCATGTCCAGGCTCTGAGGATACAGAACTGTTTCCCTCGTCATTTGGTTTTCAATGCTTAAGTACATTTCATTAAACAACTGTAAACATTCCCAATGGTCTGCGTGCACATCGTATTTCACACCATCGGAACCTGCGTGTAAAATATTAAAATGTAAATGACTCAATAGGAAAATTATGGAATCGAGTGCATGACTTTCATTGCACTTCCTGAAAAGTTGCGCAAAGCCTTCCGCTTCCCCAGAGGAAACCTGTGACGGGTGAAGAGGAAAGCTGGTTAAGGGCGCCGGAAAAATAGTTGTCTAGAAGACGGGAAGGAACAGGCCTCGGTGTAGAGAGGTTCCCCGGTTTTCCCCGGGCGGCCCCGCGGCGGCCTGTGGGCGGCCGTCCGCTGGAACACCGGCGAGCAATCCGTGTCAGCCTGAAGGTAATCGTCTCCATGTCTGTGCTGTAGTCGGAATAGCGTCTTACCCGAGCATGTGACTGTAGATCTGAATGTACATGTGTCCTGGGAAGCTGGAGCCAACAAAGCTCCCTGTTCCTCGGGAGCTGCGTGTCGGTCCGTAGTAACCACGACCGTCCTCCAGGCCCTGGGGGGGGCGGTCTCGTCCCAGCCTCTGCCCGACTTCCCTGCAACTGTGCCCCACTCTTCCTGAACAGTGACGCGAGGTGCCTTTTCCCACAATAAATAGCAAGTAATGCAATAATAGCTCATGATACCGCTCATGAAAAACATTGTGTCTTCCTCCCACTTAGCCGAGAGTGCCAACAATAGGTAGGATTAAGTAGAATCAATGTTTTGACGGGGCTCCATTATGTCTGGCTCGTTAGTTTGGAGAAAACTTCTCTCTCCCAGCCGACATCCCAAAGTGTCAACAGAGAGTAGCTGTACCGTCTCCCCTCGTCCCCGGCGCCCAGAACGCCGGACGGGTTATTTTTGGAGGAGAGAGATTTTTGATTCCGCAGATGGATGGCGACCGCATTGTGTCGGTTTTTGTCTCGGGGAACAATGACCAAGTTTCGCCGTGCCATCTGTATGCGGAGAGGGTTCGCTCCACGCTCTGGTGTGGCTCAATGTCATACAGGGTTTCACATAAATGAACGGTATGTGTGCACGTGTGTGTGTGTACATTTCCTACACCTACACCCCCCCCCCCCCCCACACACACACACACACACCCCACTCCTAAGGCCATCTTCATGGTGGTTCTTCATTCCACCCGAAGTTTCCCCCACGTCCTCTTCTTCTAGAAGAATCTAAAGCTTCTGATTTCTGAGGACCCGTGGCTGGCGATCGAGGTCAATGCCAGCGCTGGCTCAGGCCGCTGCCGCCGGGCCCACGTGACAGTCGATCGAGCCGCGCAGGCCTGAGCCTCTTCCGCCCGTGCGGGCCGCCCTGCCTGCCTGCCCGCCTGCCCGCCTGCGCTGCGCCCGGCGCGGCCCCAGCGCCCCCCTCGGCGTTTCCCGGCCCCGCCCCCGGCCCCGCCCCGCCCCCAGGTGCCGTGCGTCTCCCTCGGGCAGAACCCCACCTCCCGCTGGGGCTCAGAGTGTCTGCGTTGCCCTGGGCCGCCGTCCTTTGTTCCCCGGAGATGGCGCCGGCCTGGATTCGGAGCGGCGGGCGATGGCGCACAGTGTGCGTTATTGATGCGGCTTTAATTGTCCTATTGACGACCCCCTTGAACTTGGAGAAGCGTGCTAATATTCATCATCCTGTGAACTCAGGAGCATTTTCTTGACCGAAGCCACAATGACGGGAGAACTGCGACACCGAGACGTGCGCCGGCTGCCTCACCTCCCCGGTGCTGGGGCCGAGGCCCGCGGGCCCGGGCCCCGGGCGGAGCCCCGCCCGCTCTCTGCTCAGACCCCTCACCCCCAGGTCTCCCGGCACTCGTGCCTCCGGGGCGATCGGGCCCATGCCCCCCGG
The DNA here is from genome assembly GCF_019186645.2 of Phyllostomus hastatus. Classification (NCBI taxonomy): domain Eukaryota; kingdom Metazoa; phylum Chordata; class Mammalia; order Chiroptera; family Phyllostomidae; genus Phyllostomus; species Phyllostomus hastatus. The sequence goes on from NW_025334024.1 coordinate 30,916,366, forward strand.
CCAGCACCTGGCCAGCGAGGGAGTGGGGGGAGGGCCCACCTGAGCAGTGGCGAGGGGGGCAGTGCCGCCGGGCCCTGGGACGGCCCAAAGGTTTCGGTTGTTTCGAAGACACAGCCGTTTCTCTCCTTCCGGGATGCGCCGGTAGAGCACATGGGGAAGGTTTAGAACTGGGTGGACTGGAATCGGGCCGCCGCCGTGGCCAGGGTGCAGACATCCGCTCGGGGAGGGTTTTAGAAGTTCAAGGTGACGGATGGAGCTTTCACGGTCTAACGTGTCCACCGCGCTGTCCCCACCTCCCACCCTGCTCCGCTCGTTCGAGAGGGTCCGGTCCCGGAGGCCCCGGCCCCTCGGACCTGCTGGCCGGGCCCCTTGCGAGGCCTCCGGCAGCTCGGCCGCTCCCGCCGTCTGGCACCCGCCCGTCTGCGCCTTCCCCCCGGCTGCTCCGGCTCGTCCCCGCCTCTCGCTCAAAGGCCGCCTCTATGGAGACCCCTCCCGGCGCACGGTTCCGCGGTGCCGTCCCCGCAGGGGCCACGCTTCCCGATTCCGCCAACTGTCGGCATGCTCCCCTCCCTCCCCCGTGGAACCAGACCCCCCAGGCCGGGGCGACCCCTCCCACGCCCACGCCCACGCCCGGGGCGGACACTGGCGGCGGCAGCCAGTTAGTCCGTCCACGCGTTTTGAAAGAGCGCTGCTTTCCTGAGGAAAACTAGGGCTTCAGGGGCGTGTCCTTGACCCTTCGAGGCAACGCTGCATCACGTGGCAGAGTGTCCCGTGCCACGTGCGCCGTCCTCGGCAGAGACCCCTCACGCCCAAGGGGGGGTCACGGAAGGAATTCAGCGGGGACGTCGTCCCCCTGTAGAGAGCTCGCCTGCGGACGGCCAAGGCTTCGTCCCTCGGGGGGGGCGCTGCTCAGTCCGGGGGGTTTCTCGTGCTGTGGCCACGGGGGTGTCCCCTCCGTGGGAAGCCACTCCCCGGCCCCGCCGTCCCCGCGGCGCCTCGCCCTGCGCATCAGCACGTCGGGCACCGAGCCTCCGCTCTCCGCCCGGTCCCGGCCGCTGCTGAGAGCCAGCTGCGCGGGGCCCTGATTAGCGCCGTCCGCGTCGTCACGGGCTCCGCGCCCGCGTCTGCGGCAGCTCTTGACGGGGGTCCCGGGCAGCGGCGCCGCGGAGCCCGGAGGAGACGCCGTCCCGGCGCCCTGATTGGCGAGGCGCTCATCTGTGTGATGAGCGAGGTGGAGCAACCCCACTGGCTTCAACGAGACACTCGAATCACAGAGCGTGATTGCGGAGGGGGAGGGACGGCCACCCTGGGTCACGACGTCCCGTCGCCCCAGCGACTGCCGTCTCGGGGGGCCTGACGGTGCCCGGGCACCCTGAACACCATCTCCCGGGAGCCCTGCAGTTCCTCTTCCTCCTCCCCGCAAGTCCTCCGCCCGGAACCCCACCGGGAAGCAGCAGAGGGGATGAGCTCCTGGTCACTGTGGGACCCTCCCGTCCCTGTGGCTGGTCTGCTTGGCGGGCTGGGTCACAGGGCGTTTCCCTGAGTCTGTCCTCTCCACGACCAGAGCGGAGCTCCCCAGGGACAGGAGTCCCCTCTCTGCCCTGCCAGGGTCTCCCGGCCCCCCGGAGCCCACCCCGCCCCGCCGCACGCCGGCACCTCCAGGATGGGAGAGGGCAGTGGGCAGACGCCTTAACAAATGACCGGGGAGAACTGGGAAAATGGGTCTTTTGAAAAGATTTAGAATAATGTCCCAGTGATGTGTTCATGATTTATAGACCCCTTGGGCTAGACACTATTTGCTACCTCCGTCTTTTTTTCATTTCGATGAGTAAAATAGTCCGCTAATTACTTTAAAAAAATGAAGAGCCTGAGCCTCCACCAGGGCGACCGGAACGACGGTTACTCACAGCCAGGACTTTGGGGTGAGGGGGCGCTCACCTCGAGTGGGTTCCTTGATCAGTGAAATAAGGAACCCTTTGGTGCTGTGCCTCTTGGGCACGATTTTTGCCTCGAGTTAAGGAGGGAATGCCCCCCCCCGCCCCCCGCAGAGGGCCGGGGATGTGGCTCCCCCCGCTCCCCGGTGGGGTTTTGGCGTGACTGACCCGTGTCTGCCATGCAGCCTCCTCCTGGGCAGTCCCGGTCCCCGGCGTCCTGGGTGACCTCTGCGTCCCAGGTCTCGGGTGCTGTGGGTGCAAATGGAGTGCATGTTCAGGGGTCCCCCCGTGCGCCCCCAACAGTCGGTGTCCAATCAGAGCCACAGGCAGAGCAGAGGTACAGGTCTGGGCCCCGGCCTCGCTTGACCTGTCCCTCGAGTGACCGTTTACCCTGCTGACCGCTTGTCCGTGCAGTGAGGAGGTGTGGGTGGGCCGTCACGCGCAAGCTCAGGCAGAGGAGGGAGAGACTGGGGGGCACGCTGGACGTTCCTGTCCTCGGCCCCACCTGGGAGCCCCGTATCCTGAGGCTGCCCAAGTCCACAGACCCCAGGCCGGTCTGGGTGGGCCCTGTTCTGCTGTGACTGTTTATCAGGTGAAGCTGGAGACGTCGTCAGGTGTCAGCAAACTTTGCGTTCTGCCTCCGTGGTTTCATCCAGGGTGTCCTAGTTTGGTAACATTTTGCAAAATCACAGAGTATTCCCGGGCACAGCCGCAGAGGGGATTCCAGGCACTCGTCTTCCCCGAGAGCCGGTCCCTTTGCAGGGCGGGGGGGAGCATCCGGAAGCTTCCCCCAGGCAGTGGGAAGCCCCGCAAACCCTGTATCGGGCCTCAGGGCACCTCCGAGTCTCTCCAGGGCCACCCACATCCCACCTGAGCAGAGGCGACCCTGCGGCAGCCGCGGGCAGCGAGCGTGACAGCTGCCGGCCACCCCCCAGCTGGATGTTGGCGTCCGATTTCCAGCCCCACAGAAAGCAGTGGAAGACGGCAGGGCGTCACCTCAGCGTATCCACAGCGTCGTCTGCGACTTTAAGTGCAGGTGGCCTCCCACAGAGGAAAGTATCAGACACACGGAAACCTCCCAAGGCCGGCTGGCCAATGCGCCGTCAGGTTTCCGGAGGGTGGGGCTGGGGAGCTGTCCCTGACAGGTGAGCGCAGGCGGCCCGGGGGCTCCCGGCCTCTCGAGAACCACTCGCCCCGAGCGCCTTACGAGGAGCCCTCCTCACTCCCGAGCAGGGTGGGCGGGAGGGACGGTGGTGGCAGTGATTCTGAGGAGAGGTCAGCCCTCAGACCCTTGGGCGACGGACGCCTGGCCCTTGTGTCTCGTTGGTGCCCGTCCCCAGAAGCGTGGTGACATTGAGCAGGACGCGCGAGTCATTGCCACGCACGGATCCCGCATCCAATGGGAGAACTCATCCTCTGCCCGCCGTGGGCTGAGCCGCCCCCAGGCCCCGGGTGGGCACAGTTCCCGGCCGCCCGGCATTCGGTGCTCGGGAGTTCCGCGGGGATCTAACCTCGGAGGGTGCTCCGGGTCTCGGCGTGCAGAAGAGCCTTTGGACGTGGGGCATGGCGGCCTCCCCGGGTTGGCCTGAGGATGAGGAAGGTGTGGGTCCAATACTCCTCTCCCTCCCGCCAGCGCCCGGCCAGTGCCTGGGCCTGAGCTCCCAAACGGATGGAAACACATGTTGTAGCACAGCGGCGAATACCGATACTGACCCCAGGAGGGACCGGGGGTGGGCGGCAGCAGGACGCTGCACATGGCCTTCATTTCCCCGCACGGAGCCCGGAGCTCAGAGTGCCAGGGTCGAGCCCGAAGCCCCGCCCACGGCCCCTCCCCGCCTGCCCCTGCGGTGGTTACCCAGACTCCCACGGGAACACAGGGATGGGGTGGGGGGCTGCTGGCCGCCCTGTGCCCTCTGGGGGAGCAGAGGTGCAGGACAGACAACACCTCAGGAAGCCACCAGACCCCGGGGCCTTTGGCTGGGGAGGGTCTGGCCCAGCGGCGCCGAACACTCGGTCCCCACGCGCGCCCAGGGCTGGGGACGTTTTGGGGGACAGTCTCCGAGCGGCGCCTTCTCCCGGCACAGACAAGCGTTTTCTGAGCTGCCCTCTTGCCAAGTAGCTGAGATGTAAGAACATGTTTTCTATTGATTTTTAAAAGCAATTCAGGACCCGACGGGTAATAACAGGTGTGACCCGCGCCGGTTCCCAGGCAGTCGCCGGAGTGTGGAGCCTTGTTGTGAGCCTCTGATGTTTGGGGTGTGCATTCTTTGAAGATTACTTCTAAAGCGAGGCGTCCAAATCCTTCATTCGCGACTCTGTCTCTTCCCGCGGTGTTTACACTCCGCCGCGGCGGAGGGCGGCCGCGGGGACGCGCCGTGGGGGGGCACTGTCTCACGTGGGCCCCCTTCGAAGGCCCGCCCGGCGGCCCTCCCCGGGCGCCGGGCTCTGGGGTTCACCGGCCCCACACGTGGGGGACGTGGACACGGATGGGTGGTGGGGAGGTTCGTCCTAGCGTGGCGACCATCCTGTGCCTGGCTGACTGTGGGGCACGAGGCCTCGCGGAGCAGGTGCCGGGGGGTGCCTCTGGGCTGCGGGGGCACCTCTCTCTGGCACCTATCTGCCTCTGGGGTGCTTTCCTGGGCTTTGCTGGGGGTCCCTGGGGCCGGCAAACAGGGCGGGGCTCGGCCAGGGCCCGGCCCCGAGAGAGGCGAGGGCCCCCCACTCAGAGGTGTCCCTGAGCTCTGCAGCCCAGGAGCTGCAGGGACATGCGGACTCAGGGCCTGTGCCGCCGCCTCTCCCTGGTCTCCGGAGTGGCTGTGGGGTCCCTCTCCGCCACGCTCTGCGCCCTGGGACCCGCAGGGACCTGGCAGATGGGAGGAGAGGCGGACTTCTCGCTTTCCCACCTGTGATGGTGTTGGTGCTTCTTGTTTTTGAGGGACCGGTTTCGCGTGCCACGTCCTCAAAACTCCCATTTCCTCCTGCTGTCGCTGTCCCTGCGTTTGGGACAGGCTCCCGGGCTCCGGTGGCCTGCGCACCACGTCCCCAGGGCTCGGGGGTGATGGCCTCTCCAGTGGGCATTTGGGGCTAGTCTGTGTGTGTCCCACCATCCTGCAGCTCTGCCGCCTGGATACGTGGGTTCTCCGTGGTTGGTGGGGAGCCCCCGAGGGTCACCTTGGGTGTCTGTGGTGTCGGGGGGTGGGCGGGGGAGGGACAGAGTTCCGTCTGTGGCCCTCGGTCTCCGTCCTGCAGGACTGCGGTAAACCGCCCCTCACACAGCTGGTGTCACCCGCGGCCTTGTCCTCTGTGTTAACCGGGCGGTGGAGGAACGGCGGTTTGTGGTGGAGCACAGGGTGGGCCCCCCGGTGCGCCCAGGTGCCGGGCTCAGCTCAGCCTGCACGGGGCCCCGCTCCCAGCTTCTCTGCGGGGGGGGGGGGGGTGTCTCGGAAGCCGAGTGAGCGCGCACCGGGGCGTCGGGCGCGGCCTGGCCCCTCTGAAAACAGCCCTTCCCACCTGGCTGGCTCGTCCGTCGCAGGACCCCTTGGCCTTGAAATGGTGAAAATAGTGAATTCTTCCAGCTTTCAAAAGCACCCGACGTCCCCTTTAGGGGGCACGCCCTGAGGTCCTTGTTGGCCCGGGCTGGCTTTGGCCACACCGGACCCCACCTCCCCGTGGGCCTGGAGGACCCGGGGCAGGCAGGGGCCCCGGGCGAGGGAGAGGCGGCGGGGGGTGTGCCGGGCCACAGCCCCTCCGCCCCGCGGCACCCCTGAGGCCTGGGAGAGCCCAGCCGGGGGGGCCTCTGCCCACCCGTATTCGCTCTGCTTGAGGGCCGTGCGCCTCCCTTTCCGGCGAGGAGACCCCGCAGCCTGCGACCCCTGTAACTAGGCGTTCACAGGCGTGCACGATGGGCAGGGGACCCTCGGCCGGCCCGATGGCGTGGCCGAGGTGCCGAGGGCCGTGGAGACCAAGACGCGTCGATGTTGGGTCGGATCCCAGAGACGTCATCCTGGCGTTTCCCGACTCATCTCATCGCCCCTCCCCAGGGAGAGGGGAGGGGGCGGATGCTGGGCCGCGGCAGCCTGCAGAGCGTCCAGTTGTTTGATACAGTTGCTGACCTTCTTGTAAAAGTCGTTGAACGGTCACTCCGTTTGTTGTGTGGTGCTCACAAGAAGAAAGAGAGTGTTGTCTGAGGTGGTGATGGTGGTGAGGATGGTGGTGAGGATGGTGGTGAGGATGGTGGTGAGCGGGAGGCAGTCGGAGAGGTCTGGTCCGGTTACTGAGGCTGGCCCATGGGGCTCAGCCCCCTGGGACTTGGGGCCGGTGGGCCCTGCTCCGCCACCGGGGGGGGGGGGGGGCTCATCCGTCGGCCTCCTCGTCCGGGGCGGACAGGAACCCTCGCTGGTGGACCAGGGTCAGTAAGGATGATAAATACTGTTAATATTCAGAAGGAAGAATTGATTTAAAAAATGTGCCTTTGATTCACTAATCTCTGACATTGAGACATTTTTTGAAGTCTGTTGCTATAATTAGAATTCTATAAGCCATTTCATGTCTCTATCAAAATTTTAAGAGACATAGAAAATCTAAGGATTTTTTGGGGCTTGCGATTCATCACATCGGCGCGAGCCCCTCTGCGGGCTGGGGCCTGCCGTGGAGCGGTATTTTGGGGCTGGGACACGCTCTGTCACGGGCCCTCATGACAGTGGCTGGCTCCCTACCCCTGTGCTGCACGGCAGAGCTGGGGTCTCAGACGCTGCTGAGGAGCGTCACCCCTCCCTGTTTGGGTCTGTTCATTGCAGCCGAGATCTGGCTCACGCGAGACCCAGCCGAGGTGACCCTGTGGCGTCCCCACCTACAGGCTGTGCCGGTCTGTGTGTTGCTCTGGCTGGGTTGGGGTGGCAGGGAGGAACGGGGACATTTGGTGTGTGGGGATGTGGGGCCTGGGGGAGCCACGGCTGGGCTCTGAGAGGGGTGGTGGGTGGCCTGTGGCCCGTGAGCCACGAGGGAGAACCTGCCCTTCGTCCCAGGGAAGGGGACAGGCCATGCACATTGAAGCCTCGTCGGATTTCCGAGTCAGAAAAGGTGCTAATCTCCACCTGACGTTCAATTTCTACTTTTTCCTTCCGAGTGCAGACGCTGTGCTTGGTCTTTAAAGAAAAAAAAATGGGTTTGGGAAAAGACTGATTTAGCCCCATCGAGGGCGGGGGGTGTCGGCCTCGCGGCCTCGCGCCGTGGAGATTTGCATGGAGACGAGCCCACTTGAGCCGGCCGGAAACTTGTCCTCAACAGAATGTTAAACGCTCGGTGAAAGGAAAGATTACGTCTATCTGGTTACACCATTCCTTGATCTATGCTCCGTGTCACAGTGCCATTGTCTCCTGGGGGAAGGCGGGGGGTTCAAATACCCGCTATCTCTCCCCTGGTGCCCGGAACGCGGCGTTTGAAGTTTTTATAATCCATCTGTCATCTTCCAGCGAGGAGCGCACATGTTCCGAACCACTCAATTACCGAACTCTCCCGTGCCGGCCCCGGCGAGGCGGGGAGGACAGCGGCGGGTGGCGGGGAGAGGCTGTCAGTACACTGAATTCCTCGGGTTCACGCGGCCGCACGGCTCCAGGCGGGGACCACAGGCCGTCTTTTGTTCGCGTGTTAGGGACGCACTTGGCATTGGGGGAGCGGGCCTTTGATTTCTCTCTCCCTCTCTCTCTGTCTCTCTTCCGGAGTGTGGTCTGAAATCGGATTGTTCTTGTTTGAAAAACCAACAGAAAAAAGAACCCCTCGGCTCTCCTCAGGAATGTGGGGTGGGAAGGCGCCGTCCGCCTCGGCCGCCCAGGGGCCGGGCGCCCACGGCCCCGACGCGAAGAGGCTGAAGGCTCCGGTGTCTGTGGGTTCACCCCGGTGACGGAGGGTGTCCCTTGGGCTTTGGGGACCCCGGGGACCGGAGGCGGCCTGCTGCACCCAGAGGTGATTTCCTCCTTGTCTGGACAGGGAGCCCCAACTGGAACCTCAGCCGCAGCCGAGGCCTGGGAGAGTCGGCCCCGCCTGGGTGGGTGGAAAAATTTCTAAACCAGATTGTTCCGGGTGTAGGCGACCTGCCTTGTGGGGGTGGTGGTGGGGGGGCGCCGGTGTCGCTGGGTCTCGTGTTCACTTCCCACTCTTCGAGTCACGGGTGGTTAAATTCGTTGTCTTATGTGAAATGAGTCTGATGATCCCATCGTAGCCTCTAGTGGGTATTAATTCACATTATGAAATATCCCAGAATAATTTAGCACCGTGTGGCATAATTTGCATTTTCACTCAAGATAGGGGCAGGGATAGTGCTGTGGATAGGTTCTTTTTTTTTTTTTTCTTTCCTCACTCAGGAGAGGACGGCTGTCCTCCGTGGCTTGCGGGGTGCTTGTCGGTGGGGCCGCTGCCAGGACTGTGTCGGGAGCGCTTGGCCAGAGAGCTCGGAGGGGTGAGGAGAAGCCCTTCCCGCTCTGCAGCGAGGCCTGAGGGGAGAGATCGGCGGGGACGGGTTCCGGCCGAGACGGTCCAGGGCTTTGCGACCGACCCACACGGGACACTGGACCCAGAGGCACACGCGTGAACCTGGAGAACCCGCCAGGTGACACGCGGCCGGCTGGGCCCTGCGCGCCCCGCGCCCACGCACGCAACGCCGCCTCTCTGTGAGGCAGGAAGCCTTTTGCCGAGATGCAAGATCCTCGTGCGGTAATTAATTTACTGAAACTTCTTAAACCCGATCTCCTGCTCGAACTCCTAATGGGAGGGTGGGGCAGCTCGATGTCCTTAATTGAAATCTGGACACAATAAAAAAAAAAAAAACGTCTTTCTGCAACTTCAATACCGCAGCCTGGAACTGTCGGGGAAGGCTGCGAACCAATTTTCTTCTCATTACTTTTGATTTTGGAGTCAATACAAATTCCATCAGCGATGGTAGGGCGCGGAGGCCTGTCTGTGTGTGGACCCCGACACGGGGGAAGATGGGCCCGCAGCTCAGCGCGTGCAGGAGGCGTGGGCTGGCGGGTCAGGGCACAGAGGGCGGACATGCTGCACTGACCAGCCGTCCCCCTGTCCCCCCCGCGGCCGCCTCGCTGGGGACCGGCTGCGGAGGAGAGGGTGGGGCGGGGGAGGGCGGCCGCCAGCCGGTGTGGCCTTGCTCTTCCTCCTCCTGGGGCAGCTGCCCCCCCTTTTCCTACCTGTGTCTGCAGCCCAAGTTCCTCTTTCTTCCTTTTCCTTCTCTCCCTGCCCCTCGGCCCACAGAATTCACAGCCCCCCCCCAGGAAGCTAACTGTCGGGGAACAGGACAAGGGAGCCCCGGGTTCGCAGGAGCCGGTGAAATCTGCAAGCGGTCTCCGGCGCGGAGACAGACACCCGGGCCGCCTGCCGACTCCTCCCTCCCCGGCACCCAGTTTGCGTCTCTGCAAGTCGTGGGATCAGCCCATCTGTCATTAGGTATCGCTTTAATTGGACATTTTTTACGAGCCCAGTTTGCTATTTATGTTAAAAGCAATTCGCAGAAATGCCCTTTCTTCCTGATTCGGTATTGGCAATAGCGACGTATGTTTAATCACATTTCCATGAGTAATTATCTAATTCACATGATTAGCCGTATAAAACAGGAAAAGAGAGTAAGGCCCTCACTAGGCCCTGCCTGGGCGGAGGCACGGAGGCCCCGGAGGGCGAGGGTTGGCCGGCTCCGGCGTCCCTCCCTCTGGGAGACCGGGGGTCTTTTCATCGGCGGCTGATGGAGCTCTCTGAGGCGGGGCTGGGCGAGGGGGAGGCCACAGGGGCTTCTGTCCCAGTGCCGCATGCACGCCCACCCTGTCCCCCCCTCAGTCCCCCGTGTGCTTGGGTTCTACCCGTTCGGGGCCGTCCTTCCCGAAGATTCCCAGGAGATGGAGGGTCACATTCTCCCTTCATGTTGAAAAATATTCATTTATCAGTATTGGTGCCACTGTAAACAAGTGATAAAGTGACATCTACAACAGTAAAACTGACAGCATTTACTTTAATTTTCTGTCATTTTGGTAATTATATCAATCAAGACCCAAAACTAAAATGATATTTTAGCATGCAGGAAGAAATGAGGAATTCAGATCTTAAAAGACCATTACAATTAGCTTTGAAACGTTCGCCATTTTACCATAATTGTTTCATATAGCTTATATGTCTTCATTTACAGCCGAATATTCTGTTGATCTTTTATAAACAAAGTAGCACCCATCTGCTCCTTGAGACACTCCTGGCGCCTATTCATTGCAAAAATAATACATGTCCTAATGACTTCCACATATTTTGAAATCTCCCTTTTGAAATTGGTCTTGGCAGATTATTTGCAGGTACTTGAGTTGCATCTGTTTGCAATTTTGCAAATGCGGAAGACTTTAATGTTGAGCGCTGCAAGAGGGCTATTTTAATCCTCAGATAACATTGGCTGTCATCAAAAGCCACATTTATCTTCTGGAAGGTGGGGCGAATGTTTAATGTTAAAAGACAGTAAAAGGTCAAGGCCAAGGCTGAGGTCTGGATGTTTTCCTTTCATATGCCATGCCCGCGGCGGGACCCTTCCTCGCCTCCCTTTTCCTTGCGGCCCTCGCCTCGCACCCATTGCCAAGAGGATGTTTTCCCGATAAAATAAAAGATCAGGAAGAGAGTCGATCTGGAATCATTGTGAACCCCGGCTCTCGGGCTCATTACCGCCATGTGGCTAGCAGCTGACCGGCTCTGGGCCGACTGCTCGCAGCGCAGGGCTGCGCGGCGCGGTGCTGGAGAGGATGCGGGGCCTGATGAGGCGGCTGGCCCGGCTCCCGGCAGGGGCTGGCCGTCTCAGGGGTGGGGGGTGGGGGATAGCGGGGTGGGGGGAGAGGTGGTCACTGGGGGCCGGTGCGTGGTCACCATCTGTCATCCCCAGGGAGGCGTTGCCCCCTCCAAGGGTCAGAACGGGGGCCTGCGTCTTCTTTGTTCCAACTCTGGGGCCTGGAAAACTGGAGTTGGGCGGAGCGTCCGGTCTGGAACGGCGAGGTTGAGGCTGAGCATGGAGGCTGTTGGGCCTTGTCACTCGGGTGGCAGGCCCTCTCAGATCCGAGACGGAGGCCACAGCCCACTTCTGCGCCCGACTGAGGCCCGACCCCGCCCACGCCCAGCACTGCCCCGTCTTCCCTCCAGGCCCCGCACGGGCAGGAACTCCGGCAGCAGCGTCTCTCCGGTCATTTCAGCCTCGCCCACCTCATCGGTGGACGAGGACTAGAGGAGCCGCGTTGGGGGCCGCGTGGATGCCGTCCACCACAGAGCCGTCATTCTGGCTGCACATCGGACCAGCACGGAGGTGTCACTCTCTCCCCGCCGGCCGACTCGGCCGCTGCCTGCGGCTCCGGCGACAGAAGGGCTGTCACCCCCAGGCAGGTGGCACCCTCCTGTCGGTTGGAGGGGAGCTTCCCGGACGAGCAGGTGCAGCTGGTGCTCAGCTCCTGCCTCGCAGGGAGAGCGGGCTGTCGCCTCCGGCAGCTTCCGGGGTCTTCCTGACACCGTGTGTTTGACTCCGAGTCACAGACGCCTTCGGGCACGAAGGGGGGGGGGCGGAGTGCCACACGTGTCCTCGGCCCGGGCTCCGTTGGCTCCGCAGAGGAGAGGTTTGCCAGTGGGTGTTTCCACGTCACCGGTCCCTTAACGGCAGCCCCTGAGAGGAACGGAAGACTTTTAGGTTTTCATTAGTGCACCGGAGTGAGTAGACCATTCTATGACAGGTTTCGGTATTGGCTCAGAGAGCAGCAAATCAGTAAAACAGGGTATTTCTTCAGGTGAATCTGAGAGAACCCTGTCGCAAGTCAAAATCTGTCTTTATTTTATTTTTTAAAGACTATTTATTTATTTTTAGACAGAGGGGAAAGGAGGGAGGAAGAGAGCGAGAGAAACATCAATGCTGCCTCTGACGCGCCCCCTACTGGGGACCTGGCCCACAACCCAGGCAAGTGCCCTGACTGGGAATCGAACCAGCCACCCTGTAGTTTGCAGGCCTGTGCTCAGTCCACTGAGACACTCCAGCCAGGGCTTCTTTTTCCTTTCCTTCCCTTCCCTTCCCTTCCCTTTCCTTTCCGTTGTCTCGTCTCTTCTTTTCTTCTCTTTTCTCTTTTCTTTCCTTGTCTTTGGGGGGGTAGGTGGGGGTGGGTGGCATGCGTGAAGCCAGATCTGGCCTCGGCGTCCTTGCTTCCTCTGCGCCATTTCTGCTCTGATGTCACACGTGGGTGATCACACTCCCAGCAGAAACGACTCATACGCTTCCCGTGGTCAAGCCCTCCCCTTACCGTAGGGCTGCATCGGGGCCAGGCTGCGGTGTCCCCTGCGGAAATGACACACAGTCCGCGTGAGCCGACCCAGGGTGGCGATCGGCCGCGTGGGCTCCTGTTACAAAGGCCGAGTCTCGGGCCCCGCCCGGGCTCCCACTGACCTTCCACGAGACTTGGCCACAGCCGCCGCCCTAGGGCACGTCGTGTGGGAGTGGCTTTTCCGCGGCGGGACCCGTCCCCACCCGCACAGCCCCACCTCGATTCAACCCGCTGGAGCCTGGTCTCCAGGCCCTACCCGTGTGCCCGCCGCGAGGCCACGCCCAGGCCCTCGGGCCCGGCGAGCCGCCTCATTGGCTGACGCGCGAAGGGGCGGGCCGCTGGACCTCAGATGCCCCCCTCCTCGGCCCGAGAGTGCTCCTGGCGCGGTTTCTCGGAGCGTGGCCCGGGGTCATCAGGGTGTGGGCCTGCGGGGGGGCGGGGACCGGATGTCTCACGTGCACTAACTCTAAGCGTGAGCTGGGGAGCCCATCCCCCCACCATTTCAGACCCGTGAGCGATGTCTGCTGGGGGCCTCCCTCGTCCTCCACGCGCGGGGCCACGGCCTGGCCCTGCCCAGGAGACGCCGACTTCCTGGTGCCACTGGCGGGTCATAGACGCGGCCGGCGGGGGAGGGGACGCGGCCGCTTCCCTGCAGGCCTGTTGCCGCTGACACTGCTTGGACGGGACACTGTCCGCGGCGCGGTCAGAGGTGCGGCCTCCGGGTGGCCAGAGCCCCAGGCGGGTCTCTGCGGTCACGGCCCCGCGGGCGCTGGCTTGTCCCAAGCACAGCTCTCTGCGCCCGGGGTGCGGGCCCGGCGGTGAGTTTCGGGGAGAATCTGGATGCAGTGTGCCGGCCGCCCCCCGGCCTCCTAGAGCCGTCCTCTAGGTGGGAAGTGACCCCAGGAGGGCTTTCTGTGAGGAAACGATGCCCAGGCCCTGGCCCCGGCCCCGGCCACCAGTGCGCCGGCAGGGTCTCCAGGAGGGGCACACGCCCTTGGTCCTGCAGACCGCCCTGCCTCCTGAGACGGACGGAGAGACTGACGGAGACACGGATGGAGACCCAGCCCTCAGACCCCAGGCCCGGCCCCTCGCCCCCAGGCCGGCCGGCTGTGGGGCTGCCGGGGCCTCTCCCTGCACGGCTCGCACAGCCCGGGCAACTGTACTCGACAGGTGGACTTTACCTTTCCACAGGCGGGCACTTGAAGGTCTGTTAGGAAAACAGAGCCCGCTCACCCAGCTGTGGCGTCATGGCTCATGGTCAGCCTGAGTTTAAGGAAAGTGAGTGGACTTAAAGCTCCAGTTGAGTCAATAAGAGTGCAGGTGGCTCCCACAGGGAGATGACAGGGGCGTGGGGGCGGCGTGGGGACGGTGGTGGCGAGGCCCCCCCCCCCGGGCTCAGGCTCCTGGTGGGTGCGCAGGCCTCCCCCCCCGGGCATGGGTTTGTGCAGAGTCCTGCCCACCCCTGGTGCACCTGCGGCTGGGGGTGCACGGTGTCTCCTCGGCAATGCAGTTACTGGCACCGCGGGAGGCTGGCCAGTTCAAAGCCAGCGACGCCAGACCTGCTGCGGCCCCTTTGGAAACTCGGGTCCCGTTTAGGTGGTGGCAGGGGTGTTCTGTGGGAGAACACTCCGCCCACCCGTGAAGGCTGGTGAGAACACAGCCCAGATGGAGCCCAGGCGTCGGCAGAGAGCCCGGGGGACAGTGCCCGTGGGGCCGTCCCTCCCCTCCACTGGGGCCAGGCGGGGCGTCGGCCCTCGAGGTCCTGTGGGAGCGAGACAGCCATCTCACCGCCCCCCCGAGGCTTCCGAGGGGTCAAAACAACGAACTCTCATGGCGGGCACCTTTGGGCTGACGTGCAGTCCGTGTGTGGCCTCTGAGGTGGCCCCGGACCCCTTCCTGGCCACGTGCTGCAGGGGCGGTGGGCTGGGGGCTGAGGATGATCAGCGAGGACCCCCGACCATAGACTGGGAGCAGCAGGTGGCCGGGGGTGGTGCTGTCCTGGGCCTCAGGCGCTGGGGGCTCAGAGGCCCCAGTGGCCAGTGAGGAGTGGAGGCGTGACGGCCGACTCCCGGCCGGCGTGGGGTGTGGTGGGGACCGGGGACCCTTTGGGACTCCTCTGGGCTGCCGCTCAGCCTCCTCCTCCGGGTCCGGGGGGTGGCCGGGGTCGGCTGATTCAGCAGCTGGGACTTTACCTCGGGGGTGAGGTGGGGATTTCTGCCCGCAGGGAGCTTCCTGGCCCGGTGGGACTGACCCGTCCAAGGCAGGGGAGCCCTGTCGCTCAGGGAGAGACACCGATGTCCCTGATGGTGAAGAGGGAGGAGTCAGGGAAGTGGGGGGGGGCATGTGGCCTCGCCACGGGGAGCCCCGCGTGCAGCCCAGTGTGGGGCCCAGATGAGCCTCAGTCCTCGCCCAGCGAGCCGAGTGGGGGAGGGACCGGCTGGTGAGGGGGAGCCACAGCTGGGCTCCAGCGCAGTTTTTTTCAGGGGGCGTTTTCAGGGTCCCTGTCCCATCTCTGAGCCATAGCCAGCGCCTGCCAGCTGCCACCCACCCCCTGGTGCCACCACCCATGGGCAGGGGTCGGGGGACCCGAGGGACCTGGCAGGGATGCCCCCTCCTTTCATGAACGGTGGGCGGAGTCGCCATGCGAGGGGGAGGGGAGGAGAGCCAGCAGGGCGGTGCCCACCGGTGGACCGCGAGTGCTGCCGGGAGCGAGCGTGTGGTCCTCGACCCCACCGTCCCAGTCTCGTGTCCCTTCGGGTGTTTGCGGAGTCACTGCCCCCCGCCCCCCCCACCCCACCCCCTGCGCTCGTCTGTGCCGGTCAAGTCCTCAGCTCTCCCCCGAGAGCCAGCCGGCAGTGTGGGGGCGCCCTGGCCGCGGTCCCCGCGTAGGTGAGGGCCCCACCGGCCCCCCGTTTCCACACTCGTCTGTCTTCAGGTTAAAATCTCTCCCCCTGAATCCTCACTGGGGCATCTTTCTAGAAAGAAACTCCCAGATGGGCCTAGGCTGCAGTCCCCGCGCAGGCATGCGCCCGCACATGCAATGCACATGCATGCACACACATGCACACGCGTGTGCACACGCTCACTTCGGGCCCTGGGAACGACAGGAGAAGATGAGCGTTCCCAGCAACCCACAGACTCGGGAGGGAGAGCGCGCGCCGCTTGCAGCGCGGGCCTCCCCGCGCGGCCCCCGGTGAACTTGAAAGGTTCGCGGTGAATCAGCAGAATCAGATCTCTCTTCCTCTCCGCGCCGCAGGCCGGCCAGGCCGCTCCGTGTTGACTTCCGACACAGAAGGGCCACCCAGCGAGCGGCGCGCCCCGCCAGCGGAGCGGGCCGGCGGGCGCGCTCTTCAGCGGTGCTAATCGGCCCGGGGAGGCCTGCCCTCTGCCCCCGTCAGCGGCCTGTCACTCAGACCTGCCGGCGGCCCCAGATCGAGGGCGGCAGGATGCAGACTGGCGGGGGCCTCCGGGAGGCAGGGCCGGGGGAGGGGCCTCGCAGCCTTCCCGGCCTCCCGGCCCCTCCCCCGCGCGTGTGTGCGCACACGCCTGCACCCGCGTGTGCGTGTTCCTGTGCGGGTCCAGCCAGGGACAGCGTGGACGGTCTCCAGTTCTGAAATACGTGTCAGGGGGCTTTGGATTCTGATTACCTGAAGTGGGCCCACAGACACCGTGGGCGCTGAGGGGTGAATGGTGGCCTCTGGGACTACATTTTTTAAAAAGGCACAGGGGGTCGGCGGCCGTTTCCATTTTAAACCTTGATTTTTTCTAAGTCTGTCTTCTGACTGCTCCCCCACTCAGGGGCCTTGGCTGGGGGTCCGCTCTGAGCTCCGCACTGGGCTGTGAGGACAGGGAGGGATACACTGGGGGCGTGAAGGGGAAGGTCTGCTCCGTCCATAGGTGTGTGTGTGTGTGTGTGTGAGTGTGTGTGTGGGCGAGAGACAGACAGAGAGAGGGAAGAACGGGGGACACGGACGGACAGACAGAGCCGGACTCACACCGGCCCGTCACTGAACGGCCTGCCCTTGTCACCCAGGCCCGCACGGCCCGTGTTCTTTCTCGGTGACTCCGTGCTGGATGCTGGATGTGGTTTCCCGGCGGCTGTGCTCCCAGGGGGCTCCTCCCCCTGCTCCCCGACCCCCATGCCCTTGACCATGGCTGCCGCGGAGCCCGGAGTCCGGCCGCTGTTGGCACGTCCCTCCCCGGCCCCGAGGCCCGGTCCTGGGCCTTTTGGGCTCCACCCGTGGCTGCCTCGGTCGGCTGGAGGCCTCCTCGTCTCTTCCAGCCGCACCTGCGGCAGGTGAGGGCGACGTGGTCCCGCGGGGCTCTGCCCCATCGTGGTACCTGTCACTCTGTCTGCAGTGCATCGAACCCCTCTGCATGCCTCTGGTCTCTCCCGCTGGGGGCTGGCGCCTTGAGAGCTCGGAGCTGGGCAGGTGCTGGTGGGGGGGGGGTCACGGAGGAGGGGCCAAAGTGCTCAGACAGGCGTTTCTCGGGGACTTCCGAGGTCCCTCGCTAGGGCTTGCCGAGCACCGGGGGAGGGGCGATGCCGGGAGCCGTGCTGGGAGCGAAGGACTCCAGGGTGCCCTTTTCGCCTCGCACCTGCCCGCTGTCCCCCACGCCCCGCCCCTCCGCTCCGCCCAGGCTGGCGCAGGGACGCAGCTCTGGCCTGCCCTCAGGTGGGCCGTGCGCCCTGGGGGCTCCCAGCGTGTCTCCCTCAGAGGCTGCTCTGCCGGAGCGCCAGGACCAGGTCCTGATGTGCAGCTCCCGGTCCCCATCCTCGTCACCGTCAGGCTGATTGGCACCGCGTGGCTGGGCACCAGGAGGACCGGGGACGCGTCCCCGCGGCCGGGCCCGGGGGGTGGCTTCCCCAGGGGAATGCTCGGCACGTGTTTAATTATTCGCCGGCGTCCTCCCTGTGTCTCTGCGCTCCGGCGTGGCTGTGTCTTTCCCTAAAAATATGTATTTGAAATCCTGTGATCAAAGAGTGAAAAAAAAAAATAAAACAGGATATTAAAACGAAGAAATTTTTGAGGAGGTTGGAATGTCAAGATCATTTTTATTAGAAAAGTTTATAGGATGGAGCCACACATTATTTGCGTAAACTTCCGCTCCCTGGCCCGCCGCTCCCAGCCGCCTTCCCGGCGAGTGATATGAGCTGGCACCGCTTGAAAACACCTTCTACTCCAGGCAGCAAAAATTCATTTTAATTAAAATTAACGGATTTTTCTTGATCGTATTTGAGCGCACACACTCACACACATCTGTGTTCGGAATTGATAAAGAGGGAACTCTGGTTAAATAATCCACTTTTGCCTGACAATGGAATCCGTTACAGAGGTGCAAATATGCAGAAAGCTATTTGGAAATGCATCCTCCCCGTTGTCAGGTTTTATTATGCAGGAAGGTGTCATGTTTGTTGCGAAGCTGAGTGCAGATGGCAGAGTGGAAGAAATGGATCACTAATTTTAACAATGATTAATGAACAGAGATAGAAAATGAATTACATTGGGCTATCGGAGGCAAGAAATATTTTTGTGAGAATTTTGACTCATCTGCTGTGCTGTTCCCTGCAAATTACTTTCAGAAATTCTATATGTTGTCAACAGCTGACTGCGTTTTCCATTACTGTCTATTTCTGTTCTTAAGTACTTTTGTGTTATTAGAGATACATAATTTCAAAATACCAATACATTTCTGATTACTTAGAGAAAATATATGTAACAGGGTGGCTGTGCCACCGACGCCCGCCATAAAAGTCCTGTTTTATAATAATCTTTCATTCTTCCTCATTTTGTCACTGCATTAGGAATGTTTGATAAAAAGGAAGGGGGTCGGTGGGGACGCCTCCAGCCCGTGCAGGATAAAGGAAACGTGTCAGCAAAGGTGCCCGGGCAACGCAGTCTGGATGCTGCTGTGGTTGTCGGCTGCCACCGGCCCTCTCTCGTTCTTCGCGTCCTCTCTCTCGAGTGGGTGGCCAGGACCTGCCCCTCTGCGGCCTCAGCCCGGGGGCCCGCGGCCCACCCTGCCCTCCCCTCTGCTGCCCCGGCCCCAGACCTCCGGGGCTGCGTCTGCCTTCAGGCCCCGGGAGTCCCCGTGGGGGCTTGGAGTCTACCGGAGACTTCCCCTCCCCCGGGCCCTCCCCTCGTCCCGCCGTCTGCGGCTCTGCCTCCGGTGGGCGGGGCGTTTCCATGGTTGCCCCGGGAGTCGCGTGTCCTTTCCGCGCGCGCACGTGTGCGTGCACCTGTGCGTGCTGCAGACGCACAGAGCGGGGCCGTGTGGTTGCCGCGCCTCCGGAGGCGGGTGGCGCGCCGCTGAGCTCTCCCGCGGGAGGAAGGCTGGCGGGGACGCTCTCCTCCCTCCGCGTCTCTCCCGCTCTCCCTTCCTCTGGTGGGGGGTGCGGGGTGGGGGGTGCGGGGTGTTGACCGTCGCGAGCAGGTCGCCCTCGAGGCGCCTCGTTTCCCTGCACCCTCCGAAGGAGCAGCGGTGTCCCGGTGCCCGTGGGGGCGCCCGGCCCCTCGGGACACTGACCATTTCGGGGCGGCCCCGCCGCGGCCCAGCCGCGTGTCTGCAGCCCGTGGGTGCAGCCCACCTGTCAGCCCACCTGTCAGCCCGCATCTGAGCCCACCCCCCAGCTCACCTCGGAGCCCACCCCAGCTGCAGCCAAGTTTTGGCGGTTACTCTGCATCAAACCCCCCCAGAACAGCCCCTCCCAGGCCGGCGGCTCCGGGCTGACCCTGCCCGACCCTCGCGCCCAGCGCCGCTGCCCAGGGCGCGGCCGGTCCCGAGAGCTGCCTGGTGCCTGAACCAATGGGCAGCCTGCAAGGACTTCCTTCTCCCGCAGACGAGCTTTGTGCGTTCCCAACTTGACTGTTTTATTTACGCTCTTGACCTGCGAAAACAAGCAGGCTGTTTAAAAAGCACCAAGTACTTCCCGTGATTGGAGTCCCCGGCGTCGAGAGGAGTCGCCGGGTGAAGAGGGCCTTGCTCGCCGCGGCGGAGCTGTCGCGGGGGCTGTGCTGCCGGGGGTGCGCCCGCGGCTCTCCGGGTCCGGGTCTGGGCGCCCCTCCCCCCCCCGTCACTCAGGGTCCCCTTTGCTGGCTTCTTGGTGGCGGGGTGACCCCGGTGGGCGTTGGCGCGTGCCCGTGGAGGGGTCGCCGTCAGGCCGCCTGCGTAAGACCGCGGTCCTGCAGGGGACTCGAGTGCGCCCCCCTCAGGCGGCGCGGCGTGTGCTCGGCCCTCGGGAAGCGCGCGGCGTCTCCGGGGAACGCGGCGGGGGCCGCTCCTGGGAGCCGGTTTACCCTGGGACTTCGGGCGAGCGTGGCTTCTCGTGACTCCCTCTCAGCAAGAGTGTTTCTGGAGCCCCCCACCAGCCCGGGTGCCCGC
The DNA here is from genome assembly GCF_019186645.2 of Phyllostomus hastatus. Lineage (NCBI taxonomy): Eukaryota > Metazoa > Chordata > Mammalia > Chiroptera > Phyllostomidae > Phyllostomus > Phyllostomus hastatus. Next base: position 30,936,005 of record NW_025334024.1, read on the forward strand.
CTGGCGCCTGCAGCAGGTGGCTGCTGGGAGGGGCTCCGCCTGTGCGGTGGGGACAGCGGTCTCCGGCCGGGCCGACTGGAGGGTGCGAGACCTGCAGGGGCTGAGCTCAGGCGGGAGGTAGGGTGGGGGTGGGGTGAGGGGAGAGCATCCTGCAGGTCCTGGGAGTCGGGGAGGCGGGGAGGCGGGGAGGCAGGCGGGCCGCCGGCCTGCAGGACGACCGGGGGTGCTGGAGATTCAGGCATCTGTGTCTGAGGCTCGGAAGCCAGGTGGGGCCCAGACTCCCTCCCCCCTTCTGCCACGAACACCTGCTTGTCTCACCCGAGCACGCTCACATCCCGGGAATCTGGGGTCTGGCACCTGCTGCTGGGGGGCGGGCCCCCGGCTCCCGCTCCGGTGGGGGCTCCGGTGGGGGCTCCCACGCGGCGCCGGCTCTCCCGGCCGCCCTGGGCCCGCCGTGCGCTGCCATCAGCTCCGGCTTCACTCATAATTACCTGTGTAGCGATCTGAACGGCCTCCAGTCAGACCTGAAGAGAAAGATAACTTAGGACATGATTTTTAAATATCCATTTCAGTGGGAGAATGCATCAGCGGCAGGTAGGAACGCCCACCCCACCAGCTTGCTCATTTGGCGGTTGCCTTTCCGGGTTCGGGGCCATGCGAGCACGGCAACACGAGACCCCCGCCAGCCCCGCGCACGGGCGCCCCTCTCCAGCCCACGCCCCGCCCGCGCCGCCTCACCTGCCGGCCGGGAACGTGCCCCGAAGTCAGGCTGAGTTGCATCATCGGCACGGAACGGCCAATGGCAGGAGCCGGAAAACATCCCAGGTGCCTGCCACCCTCCCCCCGCATCACCTCAGGTAAATAACTGATTGACCTTCCCGGGGCTCGGATCCTCCCCTAATCGGAACCTGAAACCTGCATCACGGCACTTCATTTACTTGATAGACAAAAGAACAATTGTACTTGAAGTAATGTGATTTCTAAATAGACGCGGCCTGTCAAAAATAAATGCGTTAGAAGTAAAATGTAGCTCAAGGAGACAATTAGCAAACAGAGGTGACACCGTAAACAGGTGCACCCATTATTCCCAAAGCTTGTGGCAATATATTCGCGTCTTTTAGAGTGATGGGGGGTCACGTGACCGTTCGGTGAATTATCTATCGGGATCATCTGACTGATGAGCCGCCGCCGCAGATCATTTAAAAATGCATCTCACAAATTATATGGTAGCTGGGAAAACGCAGGTTTTTTTTTTTTTAAAGAACAATGCTTTTCCGAGGCTGTGCACCAGCATCCGTAATTTTTTCTTTGAAAGGACGGAGACCATTTCATTATGCTGCGTATACAGTCGGTCAAGGTTGTGCAAATTCATTACCATGTTTGTTAATGTATAAAACATTCTCCATTCTGGTTTCAGTGACACTGGGTTTTTTTTTTTTTTTTTTTATATAATGTGCTGATTCTGGAACACCTGCCGTCCCCAGTACCTGTGGGCAGAGCAGAGAGGGGACCCCCTTTCTAAGGATGTCTATACAGTCTTCACCCGAACGGAAGGGCTGGGGCGTGGGAGGGAAAGGGCGTTTTTCTTTTCTTTTCTTCCCTGTGAACCGTCAGGGCCGAGTGTTCTGCCGCAGGGCCCTCACCCCGAGACACGCGAGGGGCCGCCGTGGGCCGGGCTCTTGCCCCCCTCCGCCGCCTGCCCTGGGCCCTGTCCTCAGAGGGCCCACCCCTGGGGGCTTCTCTGCTGTTTTCAATCCGTCGTCTTTCTGTAAAAAATTTTTTTCTGTACAGATGAGGGAGACTGGCAGGACGGCAGTGTCTATGTCTTGTTACCGTCCAGTTACAGGGGAACCCGGAGACAGCCACCCACCCTGCGCGGCCCCACGCCCGGGCGCCTGGGCCTCTCCTGGCTTTCTCCAGAACAGCCAGCAGCTGGAGCTCAACTTGACATGGATGGAGAGGGGGTGGCCGCCAGGACGGCAGCGTCTGGGTGGCACCTTCCACCCAGACAGCGGCAGGAAGACGACGTTGATCCTCTGGAGGCCGCTCCCGTCTCCCGGGCACCTCGGCCTGGTCCCCCCCGCCCGTGGTGTCCCGTGTCTGTCTTGGGGACCGGTGCGGCAAGGGTGGGGCTGTGGGGACGGGCCAGCCTGAGGAGCGCGCTCCTGCGCCGTGAGGGGCACAGGCGAGCAGGCGGCTGGGCCCGGCCGGCCTGGGCCCTGGGCAGCGCCGCAGCCGGTTCCCTTGTGAGGCCAGGCAGCAGCACGCGCACACACACACACGCACACTCACATCCATGTGCACAAACGCACACATTCACATGTGTGTGCGCTCGGGAAGGAAGCGTAGACTGAGGTCTCCAGCCACTGGGGTGGACCCGGAGCACCTCTCGGGGGGACGCTGGGACGTCACCGTGTGGGAGCAGCAGCCGTGGACTCTGCAGGCCCAGGCTCGACGCAGCCGAGTGGCTTCCTGCTGGGGGGAGGGGGCTGCTCCAGCCGGGACCGCGGGCGCAAGGCCCCCCGCACACTACGCCTCCCCGGGCCCCGTTTCGCTCTTCAGATGGGCAGACTTCGGTCTCCAGATGAGTTCGAGGTGTGTGGGAAAGCTGAGCAGGCCGTGCACCCCTCTCCTCGCCGTGTACCCCTCTCCTTGCCATGCACCCCTCTCCTCGCCGTGTACCCCTCTCCTTGCCATGCACTCCACTCCTTACCCGGTACCCCATCATTGCTGTGTACCTCCTTCCTTGCCGTGTACCCCTCTCGTTACCACCTGTGTCAGCGTCCTGTGTCTGTCACAGCTGGCGAGCCGACCTGGACACATTCCTGAGAGCTGAAGTCCACACTTTCCGCCCCAGGGGTCACTCTTTGTGGCGTCCACCCTGGGCTGTGGACACATGTGATGACGTGTGCCACCACCCCCGTTCCACAGGGAACAGAGTCACGGCTCCAAAAGCCCGCCCTGCTGCTCCGGAAGCCCCGGCCGCCCCAGTCGCCCCCGTCTCCAGTTCTGCCTTTTGCAGAGTGTCCCCGAGTCTCGGAGACGGGCTGTCACCCAGTGACAGGCGTTTGTGGTTCTGCCACGTCCCTGGGGTCTGGGTTATTTTTACTGCTGAGTAACGTTCCCTAGTCTGGACGGGCCTCCGTCTGTAAAACCCCCTCCCTCGCTGCAGGGGACCCTGGCAGCCCCCCGGGCGCCGTCGCGGGCAGGGCGCCGCACACGCCCCTCCCGTGCGAGTCTCGGTGCGGTGGGCAGTTTTTGGCTCCTCTGGGCGGATCCCAGGGGCGTGATTGCCGGGCGTCTGTTCAGTCTCGTGAAGACCCGCCCGGCTTGCCGCCCCGGGGCTGCCCCTCCCCGCCCCCCAGCCCCGGGGGGCGTCCCTGCGGCTCCTTGTGCCCCCGGTGCTCCGTGGCGTGGGGTCCCCGATGTGCCGTCCCCCCAGTCCGTGTGTCACGGTGTCTCCCTGCGGTTTTAATTTGCAGTTTCCTGACGGCGGGAGGTCAAGTGGCTTCTCACGGACGCATTTGCCATCTGTAGGTCTGGCCTGGGGAAGGGTGCAGATTCGGTGCGCCCGTCTGTACCTGGGCTGGGCTGTGCATTCCTCATTGTTGGGGTTTAAGAGTTTTTTGGGGGATGCGTTTTGCATGCCAGTCCTCTATCGAGTGTGTCTTCAGCCGAGATTTTCTCCCGGGCTGAGGCCTGTCTTGTCTTCCTTCCGCTGCTCCCCCTCTGCGACCCCGGTGGGGGCTCTCCACCTCGGCCGGCCGGGGGCCGGGGGCCTCCTGTGGCCAGGCCGCCTCTATTTACACACACAGACACACGCCTCAACACACCGAGACACAGGCACTACACATGCGCACACACAGAGAAGCAGAGCGAGAGACCCGTCGCGATAGTGAGAGAATCGTGGGCTGCCGTTGCTGTCTTCTCCGTGACGTCTTACCTGTCCCCCATTTTCCACAAACGAGCGAACGGTCCTCGACGACCCAGTTTTATAAACCGGGAACCAGATGAGACAAAACAAAACAGCAAAGGGGAGCCCAGCGGCGGTGTGGTAGAGCTTATCCGCTTCCCATCCTGGCTCCCGCGGACGTCCGCGGGACCAGAGGTTCCCGCAGCCCCGACGACGACGGCGGCACAGGTTCTCCGAAGACCTGCTCTGGAGCGCGAGAGACGTCTCACGACGGCCGACTCCTGCTGCCAGAAGGGCCCCAGATCCGTACTTTCACCGCGTGAATTCAACGCCGGCCGTAAATGCCAGCCACAGATACCGCTTGAAATTTTTTAAGGCACAGTAAAACGGTAAAAAGAAACAGGAGACACTGATTTTAGGATGAAGTTTTGTTGAGTTCCGTGTCTCCAGAATTCGGTTCCAAGGCTCGAGAAGTCCAGAGAACGTTGGCGCGACAGCTGACCTCCTTCTGGGTGGCGTGCGAGTCCTTCAGAGACTCAGGGCACCTCCCGCGGGGATGGGCACCGTCCCAGCGCTCACCACCATGCGCGGTCGGCGGTCTCCGGCCCGGCCGGTGCCGCTCAGTGGGACGCAGCCCCTCCTGCGTGCAGTCGGCGCAGACGAAACCGAACCCCAGGCCTGGTGCCGCCCGGGGCCCTCTCCTTTCCTCTCCTAGGGAAGCAGCGGCACGGAGTCCCTGGGACTCGACGAAGATATGAAGTATCCTCTGTGAGGAGAGCTGTGTCCAGCTTGGGTCCGGGGCGGCGCCAGCCACGGGAGGGCCCTGGCGGTTTGCTGTGTTTTTTCTCCTCGTGCGTCACTCGGTCTCTGGACCAGCCCGGCCTCAGGCCTGCCGGCCCGGGGCGTCTCAGCTGATGCGGGTCTGCCTCCCCAGGAAGGGGAGACCCGGGGCCAGGCTGCCCGCCAGGCTCTGGGCTCCGCGGAGGCAGCCTCTGGGCGGAGCCTGGGTGCCCACCCTGGCGCTCTGCTCTCGGCCGCTCGGCACCGGCTGCTCGGCGCTGGCCTTGGGTCCTGGGCGGAGCCGCTCGCTGTGCGTGGGGCTGCGGCCTGCTCTGAGCCGCTCACCCCGAGGACGCCGCTCACCCCGAGGACGCCGCTCACCCCGAGGACACCGCTCACCCCGAGGACGCCGCTCACCCCGAGGACGCTGCCCTGCAGGGCGGCTGGGTCGGAATCCGCCGCCGTGGGGTGAGGCCTCGGGATCCGCAGGCTGCCGGGTGCCAGCGCTGTGGGTGCTCCGGGGACACAGTCACAGGGGCGGGGAGCCCGACCCCACGTGCACACCAGCCGGCGTGGCTGCGGGGGGCCCGGCTCTCCGAGGCCGCAGGGGAGAGCTGTTGCCCGTGCGGGTGGCGTGGCTCAGAGCACGGACCTCGGAGTCGGACCCTGCCTCCCACACCCATGAGCTCTTAGTCTCAGGCAAGTTAGTTCACGGCTCGAGCCTCAGTGTCCCGTCCATAAATGAACGTGACGACCGTGCCTGCCTCTTCGGGCAGGCGGTCCCGTGAGCGGGGCGGGGCGGCATGGTCAGGTGCCACAGCTGCGGCGAACGCCCATCTCCGCTCTGGCCGCCCCGAGGCGCGTGAGGTGTGTGCACGGACACGCGTGTCTGCGGTGCACCTGTGTGCCTGCATCCCAGCTGCTTCCTGGACCGAGTCCCCGGTGGCTCACGCTCCCCTGTCCCCCTCTGGTGCCAGCAGCCTGCAGGAGTCACCAGCCGGCGTGCCCCCCTCCCCCGTCACTTTCCCTCTCTCCCCTTCTCCTCCTTCTCAGGGCTGTTTTGACTGAGAATTAATTGCAGGTTGGGGGACCGGCAAGCGAGAATCAAAGCCAAGAAACTTCAAAAGGACAGGAGCACTGGCTCCCGCGTGCTGTGGGTGGGGTGGGGGGCTTCCCGTGTTTCTTCAAAGGGGGACACCAAGGATTTCCGATTGTCACCTAAAAGCTCATACGCGAAACTTTGGCAACCGAGGGGGAGAGACGCCGGTTTCCAAAACAGCGATTACACTGAACCTCTCTCCCGCGGCATGGGCCCCGAGGCCGGCGGCTGAACTTGGACTTCCTCGGGAAGGGTTAATAATCAATCTGGATCTCCTAACAAAGGAGATGCTGCCGTATTATACTGGGAAAGTTTTTTTCTTAACTGCCAGTGAAGCAGTACTAATTATTACTCCAGTGTAAATGAGGTCATTTCCTATTAAGAGAACAGAATGCTTAGCCTCGCCTTGCCAATTCATACCAACTATTTTTCACACACACTCAGCTTTTTCGTTTATTTTTTTTTTAAAAATTTGATAAAATCCATTCATTTGTATTAGAAAAGTGTAAACCGTCGCAATAATAGTCGCCCGTGATTGCCCAGATGAGCTTTTGTAATGTGTGGGTTGTTTGAATACCATGTGTTAGCTATGGAACAATTAGGCAGCTGAATGGATCTTTGCAACAATCAGATACTTTTATCTGCCTGAAAAAATACATTCCTTGGAAGTGTGCTGTGAAACCGCACATTCCGGGGGACGACGCACACTCCGTCAGGAGGACTTTTGGAAATATGTTGATCAAGGACAAAAAGACATCCAAATATCTCGTCTCCGTGTTTGCGTTTTTTTTCCACGCGAGCAGAAAGATTTAAGGAATATTGTAGCAAACAAAGGGTAATTGTTTAGCCCAGATGTTGCTTTTGCACGACAAGCAGGTTACAATGTTCCCACAGAGCTGATGAGCCCAATCAGGGAAATGATTAAAAATTGATTTTGTCCCTGTAATTACAGTATGTAAACTACTTAGCTTGGATTGCAAAGGAAGTGATTTTCTAATTACGTATATACTCTGGTGTCTAATGATTGGTTTTTTGAAGTAATGAAGAGAGAACACTAACGACTCCTTGGTGTTCTGGTGTTTAAGAAAGACCATCTTTAGAGTAAGCAGCAACAGACAAAGAGTTTAAATTGAATTTTCAACACTGTTAATGTGCACATGGATTTGTTTATTAAAGAGACAGGGACGTAATGTGATTGGCTCCGAGCAGCCTGGCTGTTTGTCACGCTCAAGCATGTGGAAACACACGCGCGGGGGGCGGCCCGGGCGGGCGGAGGCCCCGCGCGCGTCTGAGCCCCTGCACCTGGCCGGGAGCGCGGGGCTCGGGCTCCCGAGCCTCTGCCGTTTGCGTGTCCCCCGAAAGCGCTCCCACCAGCAGGTATCCGGCAGCCTCGCCATCAAAGTTACCTTTGTTTCAAGATGAAAGGGGAGGCGTCCCTGGGAAGCGCGTCTGGGCAGCCCCGCGCCCGTCGCGTCGTACCGTCTCCGGGCGTCCGGACACCTGCGTGCGCGCGCGCACACGCACCCAGGCGCGCGCCCCGCGCTCGCGGGACTCCGTGGGGTGGGCGGATGGGGTTCAGGAAAGGACGGGCTGTGCTTGAGCTCCTCCTCTGCTCCGACCCTCGGTGGCCGTGGACGGTAGCCGCTGGGCCACCGTTTCTCAGCGGGTGTGACTCGTGCCCCAGGAGGGAGGCAGTGGCTCCGAGGTGGCCCTGGGAGCAAGCACGCGGGGAGGCCAGCCCACGGGGGGACAGTGGCCATTGAGAGCACGGCTGTTGCAGTCCCCAGGGGAGGAGGCCCCAGGGCCGGCAGGGGCAGAGGGGTCGGGGAGGCGCACTGGCCAGGAGCTTCACTGCGGTTTGGGAGGGAAGCGCAGAGTAGGTGGGCAAGCGGGATTGGGATCGGCCAGTTTGGGCGGTCTGGACCAGCTCTGGGCTCAGGGGCTGTCTCCGGCTGTCAGGGGTCTGGCCCTGGAGCGACGAGGGCAGGGACAGAGGCCTGGAGTGTGAGCCCCAGGGAGGGTGGCGGGCGCGGGCCGTGGGTGGGTGGGCCTGCAGAGGACAGGCCCCCGGGCACTCAGGCACCATCTCCAGGCCCGTGGCTCCGAGCACCGTCCAGGTACCAGGTGCAGCCGGACGTGGCCGCGGGTCCCAAGGGGGCCGAGGTCGCCCGCTCCCGCGCCCCGTCCCCGCCTGGCCCCACAGAACGCCGTGCCGCTTCTCAGACAGACGCGCCCTCGTCCCCCCGCCCCAGGGCCTTCGCCCCCGCTGCCCGCTCGACCCTCGAAGTCCTTCCCTGCTTCCCGCCCTTCGTTCTGGCCTCTGGTCCGAGGTCCCGTGTCTCCCCACCCCTCACCCGGAGGAGCCCCGTCGCTCACAGCCCGACCTTCCCCCGGCAGCTTTTTGGTTTTAGGGCTTGCCGCTCGCTGGCGCACATCTCCCTTTCTGCCGTGTTTCCCGTGCAGCCGCTCGCTGGCACCAGGCCCCCCCCACCACACACAGGTGCAGGCGGTGCGTGCCGCCGGGTCCCGACACCTTCCCGGTGGCTTCCCTCTGCGGGAGTCCTCTCCCGCTGGGATGTGCGGGGACATGGGCGGTGCCGTCTGGGGCCGTGGTCACCCCTCCGAGCCCCCGGAGACAGCAGGGTCACTCAGTGCTTCCGAGCAGAACCTCTGGTCCCATGCGAGGAGTCCCGGCGTGGTGGCAGGGCCCTGGCGGGCTGAGCTGGGGGTGCCCAGAGCCCAGGAAGGGGTGCTGTGGCCCCCGCCTGCGCGCCCCTCTGGACACCAGACAGCAGGGTTCAGAGGTGCTGGCCACATGGCCAAGTCTCGTCCCCAGGTGTGTCACCTGTGGGCACACCCTTCCCTGGGCAGGGGGCTGACCGAGGTGTCCGGCTGGCTACGTCTCCGAACCCTTCCTTCCTCCCGTTTCCGGAAGGAATGCATTTGTCGCCTCCGTCCGGCTCCAGCTGCTGGGTCCCGAGCGGCCCTGGGGACAGCAGTCCTCACCCGCTGTCCGTCCTCCCTCGGGGACGCCTCTGGGGCGGGCCAGAGGCCGGGGAGGCTGAACGGAACCCACGGCCCCTCATTCCTTCTGCCCTCCCCCTGCCCCCGGCCCCCCTTCGTTCTGCCTCATCTTCCCAGCTTCCTGCCTGTCCTTCTCTCCCCCTCCCCCTCCCCCAAGGCCCCGGCCACAGCTCTGCAGCCCTCCATCCCCCCCACCCCTGAATCCGAGGGGCCGGGAGGTGCCTCAGGCAGAGGGCCCCTGCCGCCCTTCCCCCAGCTCCCTCTTTCTTCTTTCTCCACGTCGCAGCCGCCCTGCACTTCCTTCAAGGCGCCCCCACCTCTCCCATGCCAAGGTCTCCGAACCTTGACCTCCCCTGGCCCCGTCTCGGCACCTGGCCTTGCCCCTGGGTCTCCCTGCCCGGTGCCTGCTGGCCACATGCCGCTGGCCGGCTCCCTGTCCCACCAGACCCTTCACCAGTGGGACCTGCCGGCCCCCTCCCTGTCCCCTCAGCGGGGGTGTCTGGGGGAGGCAGGAACCGGTCAGGCACCTGCTTCTGGCTGTGCCACTGCGTCACCTCTCAATGCAAGTCACTCGTGCCGAAGGGGCTGGCTCTGTCCCTGAGGACGACAGAGCCACTGCCCTGGCCACCCCCTGCCCCCCGGTCCCGGCCAGGAGCCTCCCTGGGCGGACGCGGGCGCTGTGACAGCAGCAAACAGCCCCCTCTGGTCTGAGCCGGCCAGAAAGCCGGTCTTCGGCCCTGGCCGCATGTGCTCTCCTGGGGTCCCCGACTCTGAATGTGGGCTCCACTTGCCCAGGTGGGCCAGCCGCCTCCAGATACACCCAGGCGGTCAGGGGGGCCCCTGAGAGGGGGGGCCCCTGAGAGGCGCGGCCCCAGTGTGGCCACGGAACCGGTGGGGGCATCCGAGGACGGAGGCCCGCAGAGCCCGCACACCGCCCTGCGCTCCGGTGGCGGGGACAGTGGCGTTCTCGTCGCGGCAGGAAGCCCGAGGACAAGGGGGCGCAGGGCTTCCCCAGACGAGGCTCCCGGGCCGCCCCCCTCTGGACTGGGCGGAGCTTCTCCGAGGACGTTCCCTGGCTGGAAAACCCGCGTCCACCCCCCCTCCTGCCCTCTGCCCCCCAACCTAAAGAGTCTGTGCGGAGTCCCCGGGCTGGCACAGACCTGGGGGTGCGTAGCTCTGCACACTTGCAAAGGTTTCCGTGTTAAAGGAAACAGAGAAATCGAAACGGGAAAGGTAATCTGGTTGCGGAGGGAGGGAGGGAGGAGGGGAGGGTGGCGGGGGCTGTGACTTCTGCCCATCACAGGAGGTCGAGGTGTGAGGTTTCGCTTCATGTCTCCAGACCCGTAGGCAGGTCACTGTCACACTCAGAGGGGCGCGCTCACAGCTCCTCCCCGCTGGCCGGGGACCAGTCTGGCAGCGGGACGGCGCGTGGCCACCCGGGCGTTCGCTGTCCACTTCCTGGGGCGCAGCTGCCGCTGGGGGCGAGCCGGGTGCTTCTTCGGGTTTCTCCTCCGCAGACGTGTCCTCGAACCCCTCCCCGAATTCTGCCTCTGTCGTGTCACAAGGCACAGCGTCAGGGCCAGGAAGATGCTGCCTCCAAGGAAGGGACTGCGGCACGTCCCAGGAAAGCCCTTCTGTAACCGGGGACGACAGCACAGACTCTGAGCTGCTGCGGGCTGGCCCCGGCTGGCCCGGGAGAGAGCTGGGGGTCTCGGGCCGGGCCTCCTGGGCCCGCGGGACCCCAGCCGACGGCGCGGCCGCTGCGGCCACCCCGAGTGGCGTGCTGGCCTCCCTCGGGCCCTTGTCTCGTACTGCCGCCTTCCTGGTCTTGGTTGAGGAGAGGGGACTTCAGTGCCACACCACACCCCTGGGCCGGGCCACTTGGAGATTCCTGGTGTGGACCCTCGGGGGGCTGCCTGTCCCCTGAGTAGGCACGGCCGGCCTGTGGAGCTTTGGGTGGGGTGCTGGCTTACAACAGGTGGCTCCTTGAACCGGGGAGAACAGAACCCGGGAGGACGTCCTCAGGCCCTTCCTTTTAGCACCCCAGCGGGCGGGCCGGGGAGGGAGGGGCTGGCCTGCCCGTTCTTCTTCCTTCTGTCCGTCCAGCGAGGAGCAGGCGCGGCGCCCCTCCCCCCGCCTGCAGGTGGCAGCCCTCCATCCAGAGAACCCGGGCAGGTCGGCTTCCTTGCGGCCACCACCGCACATTCCCGTGTTCACGCTGCCCAGTGACCGGGCCGGGGGGCTCCCAGGCAGCGTCAGGCCCGAGCCAGCCCAGCCCGCTGTTGGCTCGGACGGGACGGGGCTGCCTCCCCGCCCCGTGGCAGCGGCCGTGTCCACGCCACACGTTTCTAACGGCTCTTGTTTTCGCAGCTCCTGCCCAGCGCGGCGCCGAGAGCACCCTTCAGCCGGGGCGGAGCTTCGCTGCGCTGAGACCTGCCCGGTAAGGAACGCGCTTCGTCGCTGGCTGGTGTCTGGGTGGCCGTCGGTGGGGGGCCAGGCTGCCCCGTCTGGGTGGGCGTGGTATTCTCCCTGCCGCCCGCATCCCTCCGTGGACAGAGGGGCTGTGGAGGAGCTTCTGGGTTCAAGGTCTCGGGTCCAGCCCGGGGCTCCAGGCGGGGTGACTGGGCCACGTCCACGTGTGGGCCGGGCTGGCATCTTTCTCTCCTGGGCCACGTCTGTAAGAGTCGCGGCCCGGCAGCCGACATTGGATGAGAACGGGCGGGCGGGCGGGCTGCTGCCTGGGTCAGTGTCGCCACGGCTCGCCACGTGGCTCCGTGGCCTGGCCCAGGCCTGGGGGACACCTCCATCAGACCCGGGAGTCAGCCTCCATCGTGGAGGATTTTCCGGGCGTCGGAGCCGATAAAACCTTAAATCTCACCCAGAGGGGCCAGCGGCTGCCTGGGCTCCCTCCTGTCACGGTGAGCGCCCCTCGGGCCTGACCAGCCAGCCTGCCTCCCCCCGGCCTTGGGCCTCGGGGGTCCCAACGTGCACCGGGGCGGGGGGCGTGGACGGCAGGACGGCGCGCTCGGGGACTAATCTCGGCGCCTGCTGAGTGTGCGTTTCCTTGCCTGCGACTCTGTCTGGTGGGAGAAGGGCTCGTCCGCGACTCGGTGGGTATTACTGACCACGGATTACTCTTATTTGGGTTTTTACACAACAGTTCTATTAGAAATTTGCTGTTTTATTCTTACCTTCTTAGTAAAAATCCTTTTATCACACAATGGGTAATTTATATCCATTACCAGGCCTTTCAATCCTTTTCAGCGGGGCTGTCAGTGCCGTTGGCACCGCCGTGATTAATGTGATCTAATAATAGTGTGCCGTTATATTACCTTAGTAAAACACGCACCAACATCCTATTCGGATCTACCAAATTCATAGCTTCCTATAATATTTTTGTTGAAAGACAGGATTACTATTTTTCAAAGCCGATTCCCCCCCCCTTTAACATTTTTAATGAAATTCACCAGTCTTGGCCTTGGCGACCCAGGCGTGTGCCTGGGCTGGGTGGGCAAACGGGACCAGGCAGGGCGGGGCGGTGCTGGGCGCTCCCACGCGCGGCCGGATTGGTGCCGGCCTGGCCGCCGTGGGGCCCGGTTCGCGGTCCCTCCTGACACGTGGCGAGGAAGGTGGGCCGCAGATCACAAGGCACACGAGTGAGTCATTGGGCTGGAAGGGTCCTTTCTCCTGGGCTCCTGCCCCAGGCAGCTGGTGGCTGGGGGAGGGGGACCACAGAGCCGCAGGGAGCAGCCCAGAACCCTCTCTGGGGAGGGGCCTCTGTGACTCGCGCCTCCGCCCACCAGCCCCGGGGTCTCAGGCTTCTCCGCCTCCCACCGTGGGTGCGTCGGGCAGGCCGGTTCCGGCGGTGGGGGCCTGGCCCCCGCGGGAAGATGTGTAGCAGCCTCTCTGGCCTCTGCCCACAGGATGCTGGGTGTGTCTCCTGTCCCCGTTGTAACAACCAAACGCGTCCCCAGAAATGACCGCCCGTCACCCGGGGGCCACAGTCCCCCCTCCGAGAACCCCCCGTGTGCTGTGACGGGCGCGCAGCAGGTGTTTTGGGGTGCGGGGAATCCCGCGCCGAGGGCCCCTGGGGACGTCTGTGGAGGGGGGGCAGACGCAGGGGGGAGGGCTGCAGCACGCCGCGTCCGGTTCCCGGTGAGACGCAGCTTCCTCCTCCCTCTGCCCGCCCCGCCCCCCCCACCCCCGGCACGGTCGCTCTGCCGGGCCCCAGCGAGGGCCCGAGTCTTATCTTCTCCCACTTAAAACCCATTATAATCACTTCGTGATTGATAACATTCCACCTTTTCAAAGGGCTTTAAAATCTGTGTCAACCAAGGATGACATTATTGTCGTGCAGGCGAGATGTATTCAAACAATTACACACTCAAGTCGAAGTGGGGGGGGGGTTGTCCTTTTCTCCCGGTGCCTTTGCGAGGTGGCCGCGCCTCAGCCCCGGCGGCCCCGCAGGAAGACCCTCGCGGAGAACCCGCTCGCTCCGCCCTGGCCCCCCGCTTGGCTCTGAGGGCAGGGGCAGCATTTCGGCTTCTCCAGGCCGGAGGGCGGGGAGGGGGGAGAGGCTGCGAGCACAGGAGGGGGCAGGGAAAGAAGGGGAGAGGGATCCTTGTTTGTGGTTCAGAACAAAGATCATTTCTACTCACGGGCTTGAAACAGGCCGCCAACTGAAATCGGGAGAAGTATTTTGAACTCAAAATTCGTATCGAGATGCTTGGACCTGGGTCCGTGTGCACCCACCTCCATCTGCACGTTCAAAGAGGGAGTAGGTGGGAAGTACAGCTTTGTTGGCGAAGGTGTCGCCTGTCGTGGGCGCCCTCGGTGACGCCGTCCTGTCGGGATGCGTCTCGGCGCCCTCGGCGTCTCCGTCTGAGTGGCTCCCGGTTGTGGCTGCAGCTGATCCCCGACGGTGGCAGCAGGTCGATGGCGCTGCCGTGCCTCCCTCTGAGGGGGTTTCGGAGGTGCCGCCGTGTCGGGTGCGCCGTGGAGACTTGCGCGGTTGCTGGCGTCCGGTCTGTCTCCCCTGCTGTGCTGCAGACCGGGAGGGGGTGGGGTCTTCTCTGCTCTGTTCAGTGTCATTTCCCCAATTCCCAGGATGGGGCCTGATTCATAGGAGGTTCTCAGGGAAGCTTTCTTGACTAGAAGGGTGGATAGGTGGGTGCATGAATGGGTGGGTGAATGGTTGATGATGGGTGGATAGATGGATGGTGGATGAGTAGGTGATTGGATGGGTGGATGGATGGATGGTGGATGGATGGATGGTGGATGGATGGGTGGGTGGTTGGATGGTGGGACTCTCTCTTCAGCCCTAACAGAACCTTGGAACAGCAGGCCCAGTGGCCCAAATGAAATCTCTTTTTATCATTTCGTCACTCCTTCCCTCCCAATCATTTTTCCCCCATCAAGATGGTCAGTTACAGAAATATATTCTCAGCAATCTCTCCATTTTAATCCAGCTTTTACAACAGAAAAAACATATCTGGGACTGTGCCAGGCCACCTCGTCAGCTGACACCGTGCGGGGGCCGTGCGGTGCAGGTGTCCCTCCGAGTCCACGCAGCGCGCACAGATGGCCGAGGACGTGGGGCGGGGGGAGAAGGGGGCCACTCTCGGGGGGACGTGGACAGGGGCTCCGGAGGCTCGGGAGCCACAGGCCGGGTGGGCTGTCCCCTGCGAGACCCGTGAGACTCTGCACGTCCCCTGCCCTTCAGGGTCGGTCCTGTAGAGGCCCTCCTGCCTGCTCTTCAGGCCGGCCACGCGTGAGGTCTTTGGGGTGGGCGGAGCTCAGCCCCGGGGGGCCCCGAGTGCAGGCGCGGAGGGTGCCCGTCCCCTGGGACACTTACTTCCAGCGTTGAGGACACCAAGTCACCCCAGCCGGGACTGCTGAGTGATCGCACCCGTAAAGTAACACCTGGCTCCCGGCAGGCACCGGGCGCCTGTGCGCTGCTGCTGTGCTCGCCAGCAGTCCCGTGCTCTCTGTTCGGCCTTCCCGGTCCCTTTCTCCCTCTTCATTCAAGGTCACGGAAAGTACAAGCCGTTGTTAGGTCGTTAGCCTTCCCCCCTCAGACGCTCAGCAGGGCTCGGAGCCCCAGGACGTGGCCAGGCGGGCGGCCTGCCCGGCACCCCGGGGACTGTGGTCGGCAAGTTCCGAGGCGTCAGCGGGGCGGTGACGGGAGGGCGGTGACAGGAGGGCGGGAGCTTCCCGAGTCAGCTTCCCCGCCCCCACCCCCGTGGAGGCACGCTGCTGACACTCCGCAGGGGCCTGGGGCCGACTTGCCGTGCGGAGTGCATTCCCCGGGAGCGTGCCACGTGGCCACGGTGGGTGGGGACACCCCGCCCGCGCACGTGAGGGGCGGGCCTCCGGGTGTTCCTCCCGCCCCCTTGCGAGTGACGCCGCCCCACATCGTGGCCCGATTTTATAGTTTTAGCGTTCGGCGAGATTTCGTGTTTTGCTTTTGGTTTATTATGTATGCAAATGTCTTGCTGATAAATTACATGTGTAATTGTACCATCGTAGCCACTGCTAGTCAGAGCCAACATGTAATTAAACCCACCCCTGAAGCCACTGAACTTGCCCGTCCCTGACATGATCGCTGGCCACTCCGAGCAGGCGGTGGCCCCTGAACGCGCCGGCCCGGGGGCGGCCCTGTGCGCCCCGGGCGCCCGCACACCCGTGCGAGGGCAGACTCCCTCCACACAGCGCCGCGAGCTCGGAGGGGCCTCGGGGTGGGGCTCCGGGGGTCTCTCGGTCTCTGCGTGTGGGCCCGGGTGGCCCCAGAGCGGGTGCCCGGCGAGGACCCGGATGCTCTAGCCTGAGACTCTGTTCACTTGCTGCGGACCCTCTTTGCACACAGGACTCCTTTTCCTGGGGCCGGGGGGCGGGGCCAGTGCCCTAGGCCGCTCTGCGCCCTCCCCCAGCGGTGGGTGGGCTGAGACCTGTGGGGCTCGCCCCCGCGCGAGCGGCTGCTTTCTTATGCTGGCATTTAAAAACACTCACGAGCCGTGCGGAAGTGCACGCACCGTAAAATTTACTGTCCTGGCCGTGGCTAAGTGCACAGCTCGGGGGCACTAAAGTGCGTCCCCGCTCAGGTGCGCTGTCCCCGCTGTCTGCCCCCCGGAGCCCTCCCCTCTTCCCAGACGGAACCTCGGCCCCCCCACGCCCACCCCCCGGTGACCGCCACCTACTTCCTGTCTTAATTCACCGAAGGACTGGAGGGGCCTCAGGTGAGGGGCCTCACCCGGGGTGTGTCCTGTTGTGACTGGCTTCCTTCGCTCAGCGTGACGTCCTAAGGGCCCCTCCGTGTGGCAGCAGGCGACAGGGTGTCCTTCCTTCTCGGGGCTGACGGACACCCCACGTGGTGTGAACATGCCTGTGTGTGTGTGTGTGTGTGTGTTATACACGCCGCCTTTTGGGTACCCGTCACCCGTCCGTGGACACCCGGGTTGCTCCCACCTTTTGGCTTTTGTGAGTGGTGCCGCTGTGACCATGGGCGCATAGACAGTTCTTCTCAAGGCCCCGCTTCTGGTGCTTTCGGGCGCGTGCCCCGGAGCGGGGTCCCTGGCCCCTGCGGCAGCACCTCCCTGTTTACTTTACATTTTTTTTGGTGGAACAGCCGCGCTGTTCCCACGGCCTGCCCCGTTTCACCTTCCCGGCAGCACGCAGAGTTCCGGTCTCCCCGAATCTTCGCCAGCGCTTGCTTTTTCGTTTTTGTTTTTTCTCTTTTTTGTTTTTTTTCCTTTACCGTAGCCCTGCAGATGGGTAGGAGGTCGCAGCTCCTCGTGGGTCTGCCTGTTCCTGCATGGTCTGCACACAGAGACGGACGTTCACTTCTCTACAGGCCTGACCAGACACCGCAAGAAAGGGGGCGCGGCACGGCACGGGACGAGGGCGGCTGTCCCCCAGCATCTGCGGGGGGTGGGTCCTGGGGCCACGCGGCCACTGAGTCCCACGGGTGCGTGTCTCCCACGCAAGGACGCGATGCCCCTGCCTGCCTGGGGTCTTCGCCAGACCGCCGACAGCACCTGACACAACGCAGCGCCGTGCAAGCGGGTGTTAGGCCGCGCGTGCGGGGGACGATGACGGGAAAGTGGGGTCTGCACGCGCTCCGTGCCCACGCAGCCGCTGAAGGCCCCACCGCATGCGCGGGTCGGACCAAAGCCGCGTTTTTTTGTCCAGACATTTTGGGTCCGCCGTTGGTCCAACCCTCCAGTGTGGACTCCGAGGATGTGGGGGCGGAGGGGGGTGACTGCATGTGCAATGCAGATTTCGGTGTTTGTAGAAAACGTGTTCTGGGCACACAGGCGCCCCGTGCATTTCCACGCCACCTGTGCTCCTCGC
Organism: Phyllostomus hastatus; assembly: GCF_019186645.2. Classification (NCBI taxonomy): domain Eukaryota; kingdom Metazoa; phylum Chordata; class Mammalia; order Chiroptera; family Phyllostomidae; genus Phyllostomus; species Phyllostomus hastatus. Next base: position 30,953,170 of record NW_025334024.1, read on the forward strand.
GCGCCCCCAGGCGGCGCTGGGCGGTTGGGGCGGAGACGCTGGACCTGGAAGCCTCAAGTATGTCCTCCTGCTCCTTCCCAGAGAGCCGGCCAGCCCCGCCCTGGGGTGGGGGCCGCTCCCCTGCTCTCGTTGAGCCCCCTCAGCAGCCCCCTTTGCAGGGGAGCCTTGGCTGGGAAGAGGTGTGGGAGCGGGGAAAGTGGGGTGCACTTGATGGGGTGCTGTTTGAAGAAAAGTGTCCACGTTGGATGTTTCTGCCCCAAAGCCATTTTTACTTATTTTTTCCTAAGTCGTGAAGGAAGATAAGCAGGATTTCCCCGTGTTCACGTGTGTGGATTGTTTCACGCCTCAGAGTAGTGACTAGCAGAAGCGACGGTCTTGGGAGTGAGCTGGACCCACCGGGGCCGCTCCTGGCCCCTCAGGAAATGCCGAGGGAGGTGGCAGAGGGCAGGCACCATAGAGGTGTGCGCTGGGGTCCCCCCTGCCCCCCCGGGCCCCGGTGTGTATGTCTTCAAACAGGACGCCAGTGTTTCCGGAGACGGGCACCCCAAGTATTGTCCAGTCTCTGGTCCCGAGGGAGGGTTCTGAGGGCAGCGTGCTACGGAGGGTGGGGGGCTACCCCCCCCCCCCAAAGAGGAGGCCGTTCCGACGTCTCGGCCACTGGAGCCGCCGGGCCCAGCAGCCTCAGGCTCCCCCTCCTGGGGGCCGGCGGCGTCTCACAGGCCCCCAGGGGTGCTGGGGGGAGGGCAGGTTCTGACGCAGCAGCAGCTCCGGGGACGGAGGTCCCCGAGCAGCAGGGACGAGCTGGCCATCTCCCACCGCGGCTCTGACGGTCACCGCCCCGGGGGGGGGCCCTCTAGGACCTGCCAGGGACCGGACCCCCCGCCGACCAGTCACGTCAGGACTCTCCTTGAGGGGGGACGTTGAGGGGGCTCGCGTGTTGCCTGGGTACGAACCGCTGGCATCCGGGCCCTGCCACTGCTCGGAGGGCCTCAGAAACTCCACGTGGGGCCCCGGCCCCGTGCTGATTCGGAAGGGTGGGGTGAGGTCCGAGAATTTGCATCGCTAAAGGCTCCACAGCAGTGTCACCCCTGCACTCGGAGACCCCCCCCCCCCGCACCTCGTCTGATGCCACCAGCGGAGCTGTGGGTCCCTGTGCGGACCCTGGCGGGCGGGCGCTGGCGGCTCCTGGAGACCCGCCGCCCGGGGCCACAGGTGAGCCGCGGTCTCACGAGCTCCCGCGTGCAGGAGGCGGGTGGGAGCGTGTGTACAGACCCCGCGGGGAGGGCAGGGGACGGAGGCTCCTCCCGGCCGTCTCTGCTGGCGGACGCCCGGGCGCTGCCTGGCTGCGGTGGGAGTTCTGTGGGCACCTCCGCCCTCCGCCCCCCCCCCCCAGGGAGGCCCCCGTGGGGCTGGCCGGTGTGGGGGCGCTGGAGTCCCACGTGGCAGCTGGTCGCGCCTGGGGACTGTTTACCAAGTGCCAGGCACCGGCCTCGGTCTGTCCCCATGACCTCACCGGGCGCGCCCGGCGGCCCCGTGACACAGCGCTGTGTTCGCCCCGCTCTGCGTGCGGCTCACGTGCTCCACGCCGCTGCCTCCCACACTAACGCGGCGGAGGAGCACGGCTTCTCGCGGGCGGCGGGGGAGAGGGGTCACTGCTGGAAGGGCCCTGGGGCGTGGTGGCCCCGCTGGCCCTCGCAGGTGCTCCGGGACGCGTGCGGATCCGCGGCCACGGCCGAGACGGTGGACCTGGGCCAGGCGGCGGAGGCCGGAGCGCCTGCCCCTCGAAAGAGGTCGCGGCGGTTGCGCTTCGTGGGCAGCGTCCCAGCTGGCCGGGGCCTCCCGGGGAGCCAGCCAGGGAACCTGCTCCCCGCGAGGCCCTCTTCCTTCGGCCCTTAACGGCGCAGCTATGAGGGGAGGGGGGCCTGGGAAGCAGCCGGGGAGAGGCACGGCGGTCTCTCTGGGCCCAGGTCCTGCTTCCGGGGCTGCTGCTCAGCCTGCCCTCTGCCCCCTGCCCCCCGGGGGGCCGTGCCCAACACACGGGGGTTCCGCTGAGGCGTCCTGTTCCAGCTGGCCCTCCTCCTGTTCCCCTGGTCGGCCACAGGCTGGGGGTGGGAGGCGTCCGAGTAGCACCTGGGCCCTTTACGGGGAGAGGGGGCTGCCCTCTCGGCCCTCGTCTGAGCCACCTGCCGTCTGCCCCGCCTGTGCCGGCCCTGGCCCTCCCCATTGTGCCTCGGGCCGGTGCTTGGCAGCAGAGAGAGGGCGGGGCAGCCCAGCTCAACGCACAGGAGCTCCCTGGGGTGGGGGGTTGGCGACGCTGGGCCGCAGGGCGGGGAAGACCCTCCACAGGAGATGCACCATGTCGCCTCTCGCCCAGGAGGGCGGGCCCAGGCACGTGCCCTCCTGTCCGTGGGCCCGCCGCGGCCGTGGGGTGGGGTGGGCCCGCCGAAGGGCTGAGGGAGGTTCGGCTTCGAGGCCGAGGGGCCCCTCGTCACCAGGTCACCCTAGGAGCCACCGGAGCCTCCTCGTGTGCCCAGCGAGGACGCGCCTGGGGGTTCACCCCCACGGTGACCGAGGTCCAACGTGAGCTCTTTTCTTCATAGAACGTTTTGACTCCGCGTCGCCCCTTGTTTGAACTCTGGAGGCTTAGATGACGGAACTTCCAAAAGAGGGCTCACGGTCAGACGGCCGTCCTGCTCTGGGGTGCAGCTGCGTCGTCTCGTGAGAGAGGAGACGACCCTTTCCCCTCCGTGGAGACACGGGTGCCCCCTGCCATGGGGGGCCAGCGCCCCGCTGTGTCTGCGGGCAGGCCAGGGCGCGGCGGAGGGCGTTGTGTCGGGGTTGCAGGGAGGCGCCGGCTCAGGTGCTGGAGTGGCGTGCACTGGGGTGGCACTGCCCCCCCTGCCCCAGGTGGCCCTCTGTGCAGGCCCCCCAGGGGGTGAGTTGGCTTTGCCAGGCACGTGTGTGTCTGGGGCCAGGCGGCAGGAGCCTGCTGGCCTTGATGCCCATGCCTTCAGAGTCTGACTTCTCCCCAGAGACCGCGTGCCCACCAGCACCTCCCGGGTGCCCCCCACCCCGTCCCCTTTGGAATAGTGGACTAGTCCTGGGCAGCTGTTAGGAATCTGAGCCAGACCCAGCCCTGGGGTGCCTCTGGCCAGAGGAGGCATGCCTGGGCTGTCCCCTGGGGTGTCATATACTACATGACACTCTGGCCCTGTTCCCTGTCAGGCAGGGCAGGCTCACCTGCGTGTGCACTTGGCACTTCCGGTCTCACCTGGGGCCTCTCGGAGGGAGGGGTCCCTGTCCACACCCCCCCCCCCAACAGTCGAACACAGCCCCCCCGCTGGCTGTCTGAATGAGGTTCCCTAACGCCGGCGGCTCTGGGTGGCGGCCTTGGCATTGTCGGCTACAGAAGAGCAGTGTGCGAACTCCTTCATCTGGTGCCGCTCCAAAGACGCTCTTGTGACCTGGGAGACTTGGGACGGGGAATGGACCCCAGCGGTGGTCTCAGAACTTGGGGGGCAGCTGCTCCCCGGGCAGGGTCCTGGCCCAGACGGGGAGGTGCGCTGCTTGGGGGGCCGCAGGGGGGCTGGGAGTCTCCGTTTCCCCCAACCCCACTGGCATTGCAGGTGCTCGGGGCTCGTACGAACCCCGGGCCTGCCCTTGGGTGGGTGGACATCGCCCCGGCCTGGCCTTTGGAAGCCTGGACTCCAGTAGCTTCTTTCATGCCTCTCAGCTGGGGAACGTGGGGTCAAACGTTCTGGGTTTCTGGATGCCAATTTTCTCAGCCATAAAATGAGAAATGAGTTCTCTATGGTTCCTGGGAGTCCCCTCAATTGTGGAGTTCTAGCACATTACAAACAAGCTGCGTTTCTGGCCTGGAAAATCGCAGTCTCCCCTGATGGGGCCTGGAGGGCGGAGGGGGAAGCCTCCACGGGCGTGGGCTGCGCCACGGGAGGCGACGGCTGCGGAGTCGCCGAGGCGGCCTCGACGGGAGGACCGGGCGTGTTTGCCGAAGTCTCGGCCTCGAACCGCCCGGGCGCTCCCTGGGCACCGGCGCGCCGGGCCCCGTCGGCTGCGACTGCCTTGCGATCCACCCACCCGATCGCTTCTGTGACTGGCAGCACTCAATGGGAGCGGCTCATTTAAATAAGCAACATCTGGACATTATTATTTTTAGGGATTTCTCATCTGTTTGCTTGAAATCTGGGGCCTTTATGAATTTTGCATGAATATTCTTTTATATTCGCATCGGCCATCGAGACGCCAAGAGATAGCCAAAAACCGGCGTCCGGCGAGGCTTCGGTGCCGTGCGTGCGTGTGTTTTAAACAGCAAAACGATTGTGGGGGAGGGAAGGCACCCCAGGCGGCCGGGAGCGGGGGCGGGGGGACCCGCTCACCCTCCGAGGGGAGGGGGCAGGGGAGCTGGACTGTTTAAAGCCACCGCAGAAAGAAAGAAGGTTCTGATCTTGCATGCACTAAGAGGCTGTTTTAAAACGGTACACTCTGGGACCAGCGATGCCGGAGCAGGACTCTCTCGGTTTCTTGGAAGAACCGGGGTTAGACCGACGCCCTGGGGGCGGGTCTGGCCAGACCAGCCGCCGTCCCTGCGCGGGGTGAGGCGCTGCGTCGATTTTTATTATGAGTGAGAGAGGAAGAGGCGCCGCCCCCGCGCGCGTTCGGACCAACATAATGTCCCTTAATTAATCCATTACGCCCCGGTCCACCTGTGCCACTTTTATTACCTTAAAAATGAAAAAACGTGAAAAGAGGAAATTGCTAGGGTTTTTTTTATATCAAAAAAGCCCTTTTTGAAAAAATCATAAAATGTCTCATCTCGTTGGCCATCTAATACTAATGAGCGCCGCGCGCCGTCTCCTTGCGCGGCCCGGGAGGGAAGGTCGGCCCCTGGCGGTCACGTCCGGGGGCTTCTGGAGCGGAGGCGGAACCCTCCAGCTCCGGGGACCGGAAACGCACTCGCGATCGGGCGCGTTACCGATAGCTAGTTGTTATTAACGCCGTGCACTGCGAGGGGTTCCGAGCCCACCCTCCCCGGGTCCCCTGCGTCTGTCTCTCCAGGGCCGGCGCGGGCAGAGCTGGTGGGAGCCGGATCTACCTCGTTCCGGCCCGTCCTTTGGGGGCGGCGCGAAGCAGGGGTTCCGGGCACACCTGGCTGTCCCCCAGGCGCCGCGCTGTGTCATTTCCTCCGATCTCCGTCTCTCCGCGCCCAGCAGGTGCCTCTGCGCACGTCACTGCCACCCCCCTGCCACGGCTGGCCTCGGCACCGTGGGCTGTGGGCAGGCACGCTCGGGGCGCCTGCGGTGGCGGCGCGCTCGGCGGCTGCCGCCGGCCTCGTTATGGAAAAGAATTGCCCGGTGGGTTGAGAGAATGGCGGGCGGCGGACTCCGATCGTGAAGCCGAAAGTGATATTGCCGACGAGAGGTCACTTCTCTCAGCCGAGGGGCCATCGTTTGCCACTATAAACTGCACATTGCAGTCAGTATATGTTTTATTAAACCATTTAAGGGACTTGGGAGCCATTTCATTTAAACTTCCTGCTGGATGGCGCTGGGGCCGGGCTCCGAGCAGCTCACGAAACAGGCCGGGAGTAATATGCAGGAACGGCCCGAGCGCCCAGCAGGATGCTCACCGCCGGAGCCTGGCCCGGCTGCGCCCACGCTGGAGACCGCCTCCCGGCGTGCGTGCACACTCGTGATGGCGTGTGCGTGCGTGCATGTGAGTGCGGGCACGTGGGCGTGCTCCAGCATCCACGTGCATGCATGTGTGTGCCTGCATGCGTGTGAGTGTGCGTCGACTCCAGCCCAGCTCTGCCACTCGCGGGCTCGGTGACCTTGGTCAGACCTCTGTGCTGCCCGGGGGCCTGCTTCTGCTTCTGCTTCTGCTTCTGCACAGTGAGGCTGTTGGGCGAGACGTCAGAGGCGAGGTAGCTGCAGCTCAGGGACTCCCTGGAATGCGGGGTCGTCGGGGCCCCCACCTGGGAGCGGGTGCTGGGACCCTGGGTCAGGCCCCAGCTGTCACCGGGGATGGCCTGTTTTTCGCGCTGGCCTGCCTGAGGAGGCGCTCTGCCTGAGACCTGTCGACGGGCTCTGGGGACCGGGGTGACCCTGGGCGGGGGGCGATGGGCGGGGTCTCTGCCGAGAGCACCCCAGGTGCGAGGGTGGAGCGGGGCAGCCCCTCCTGAGGGTGCGCCCGTGTGTGAGGGGGCCGGAGTCGAGGTGAGCATGCCGCGCTGGGTGCAGAGCGCTGGTTCCGGGAGCGCTCGGCGGCGGCTCGGGAGCGGCTCTGTGGTCCTGTCTGCGAAATGGGCTGGCAGTGATGGGGGGGGCTGCTGTCGCCTCCCCACTGCCCACCTCCAGCGAAGGCCCAGCGACCAGGCCTTATAAGCTACAGACCGTTATAGGAACAAAGGTTTTGTCCTCATCGATAACTTCATTGTTGTAGTTTATCTCCAAAATGCCCCCTGCCCCCCACACTTGCGGGTTCTGTGTTTGCCGTGGGGGCCTGCGAATGGGGGAGACTGGAGGCCACAGGGGCTGTGTCCTCAGGAGCAGCGGGCGGGCGGGACGGGGTCGGGCGTGGCGGCGTTCTCGGCCCCCACTGGTGGTCTTCCGTAGGTGGCCTTAATTCTACAAAGTTATATAACCAAATCTTCGGTCTAATTGGTAACTATATTTAGGAGGTAGAGAAATATGTGAGCTATTCGTTTCGATTAAATTTTTTATTATGCACTCTGCATTTGGATTGACAACTATTAATATTAAAGAGCTTGGCCAAATTGAAATTTGTATTGCTGGAGAGACTTAAATATAATGTATGATGCCGAGGGAGAGAAAAACCCAGAGAATTAGCAGGCGGGGCACAGACAGGTCCCTGCCAGGTGCCACGGGGGCCCCTGGGGGGGTGGTGGGGATGTCCGTGGAGGTGACCGTCCGAGAGGGTGTGGAGCCCCCGGAGCCCGTCACACGGACAATGTGGGTCACAGGGGTCGCGCCTAATGTCCCCTCTGTGCCCGGTGGGAGGTTCGGGGAAGCAGTGCCGGGCGTCGCGCGCTCGTGGTGACAGACACGGGGCTGGTTTCTCCGGAAGCCCCAGAGCCGTTGTGGGGACGTCCCCAAGTCTCCGAGAGGTGGGAGGTCTGTCTGCCCTGTCAGACGGGGGACCAAGGCCATGGCCGTGGGGGCCGTTCAGTTCTAACTCCGCTGCGGCCGGGCCCTGGCCCGACGCGGGGTTTCCTGTGTGTGGGGCTCGGTTCCCTGTGACAGGGCCCATGGTGCGGGGTCGCCCTGGATGTCATGTGCTGGGGCCCGCGGGGCTGGCACGGAGACCGGGCAGGCCTGCAGAGGCTGGGGCTCGGACGGGGGAGTGGGACCCTGCCCTGCGCCCTGCACCCTGCACCCAGGCCTCTCTGGAGAAGACACAGCGGGAGGCCCCGAGGCCGGCCGTGTGCAGACCCAGGGGTCCTTCCAGAGCCTGTGAGCCCGGGTCTCTGCACCTGGGCCTTCCGCGGGCCCCGCTGTCTGGGTGGAAGAGCGGAGACCTTCTCGGAGCTGGGGCAGCCGCTCCAAGATTCAGCAGGGAGGGCCTGGCCGGGGGCTCTCGGGGGCCCCGCTGCCTGCCCCCCGGGGAAGGGAGGGAGTCATTTCCCCAGGCGAGGCCAGCTGGTGGGGTCCCCGAGCAGCGCTTGTCCCTGCTAAGCCTGGAACAGAGGGTGGGAGGCAGGGCCCCAGGGCGGTTCCCCCAGGCTCCACCACCCGCCTCTGCAGCTTGGGGTCAACGTCGGCCAGCCATAGCCTGGCTTGAGTTCGAACTCGGGGATGGGCAGACGTTCCCGGAGCAACCGCACGCTTGCCAGTGCCTGCCGGTCACAGAGGAGGGGCACGCAGCCTGCGGGTCTCCTGGGCGTCCCGCACCTCTGGGCCGAGGAGCCGGGCCGGGGCCAGCAGACATCTCTGTCTTCAGCCTCCTTGTTCACCCAAAGCTCTGGAACCATCTCACACCAGAGCCCAGGGAAGCAGGCCAGAGCGGGCGGGCAGGCCGGGGCCGGGCGGGCAGGGGGCCAGCTTCTCCCTCTGCCCAGGGCCCGAGGCTGCCCCCTCCTCTCCCCGGGCCTGGGTTTCCCAGGAGGGGTGGGCAGGGAGAACTTCCCACCCCAGTGGGCAGTGGGGACCCGTGTGGAGCTTGAGCTGGGAGACAAGTGGTAGCTGGGACTTGGCAGGAGCGGGGTCCTGAGTTAGGGTGCCCACCTCGGCCACGCAGAGGGCCCTCCCCGCAGGCTTGGACGGTGACCCAGTCTGGGTGGTCAGGGGGCCCACGGGAGCGGGGAGAGGCCTGGCCATGGAGAGTCCTTTCCTCACTGTGTCCCCACGGCGGGAGCCTGGGCCGGGCACGGAGGGGCTCCCCCCACACCTGCGCGGACTCGGTCTGACGGAGAGTCTTTCCTCTGTTCTGTCTCCCAAACCTCAACATCAGACGCGTTTATCTCGCCGACGGCCACAGACAAACGCTCGCGCCTTTCTCGCCTGTTTACGTGTTTGCCCGCGACGCCGGTGCGCTGAGTCCCTGCTTCCCCTCGCCGGCCGACCTGGTTCCAGGCGCCTTGCCCCCGAAGGTCAGCACCCCCAGGAGAGACGCGGGTAGAGGGTGCCCCAAGTTTCTCTCCTTTCTTGTCCTTTTAAAACATTTATTCATTTTTAAAATTTATTTCTTTGAGAGAGAGAGAGAAAGACATCGATTAGCCATTCCACTTAATTCGTTCATTCATTCATTCAGTGGTTGATTCCTGTCTGAGCCCTGACCGGGGATCGAACCTGCCATCTTAGCGTGTCAGGATGATGCTCTAACCAACTGGGCTCCCCGGCCAGGGCCTCCTCTCTCATCTTGAACGGACACCTTGGCGTCCCCAGGACTCGGCGGGGCCCTCACCTTTCCACCCCCCATCCCCCAGTCAAAGTCGGAGCCGTCTCCCCAGTGGCGAGATCATTCTCTTTCCTCCACTGATTCCAGTTAAGATGGAAAAACCCACGAAAATCAAAATGGGCACGAGCAGCCTGGGTTTGGGGGCCTCTGAACCTCGACTATTTTGGCAGGACACACGCAGACCCTCGAGGGGGCACAGCCCAGGACTGACACATCTGTGCCCTCGGGGTGTCCAACCCGTGGCCCGTAGGCCGCATGCAGCCCAGGGTGGCTGTGGACACGGCCCAACACAAAGCTGTAAATTTACTTAAAACCTTTTTTTTTTTTTTTTGCTCACCAGCATTCGTTAGCGTTTGTGTGTTTAATGGGGGGCCTCAGGCTACTCTTCTTCCAGGGTGGCCGTGCGTGGGGCCCCTCCCGGCGTTGGCCTCAGGGCGCACACGCCCCAGCGTGGTTTCCGACGCGTGGGTTTGAGGTGGGACGTGCAAGAGGCAGAAGGTGGGAATGTTCTGGAAGGTCCAGTCCCAGTAAAGGCCCTCCTGAGCCGCACCGTTCCAAGTGTGCACGCCTGTCGCCGGGCGAGGTGCTTTACGGCGACTTTCCCCACTCGGCCGTGTTTCCTGCAGAAACGCACATTTCTGGACAGAACACGGGATGAAATATGGATGTGCTTTTTACAATTTAGTACTTTTAATAAAGGATTTGTGAGCAAAAAGCTTAAGTACAAGAACCACAAAACATATAGATAAAAATATAGCTATAATCACACATCAAAGCCCAGAAAATTCATTACGCAGGGAACATCCGTAATTGAGAGGAGTTGGGAGAACCGGCAGAAAAATAATATATCTGCCCGGAATTCTGAAGGCATGAATCCTTTCGGCTGGGACCAGGGCTTCCGAGCCCTCCGGGGCGGGTGTTTTATGACGACTGATGCTTTACTTAGAAGGCTGTAATTTATTACCGTCGAATTCACATGGCAACATGAATTTGAATCTGGGTTTCTGGGAGAAGTTTACAATTAGTCCCCTCATATATATTTATGGCTTTGAAAACTACTTGATGGTAAAATAATTTAAATGCCTTACCTTATTTTTTGACTGGTCTGCGAAATACTGCCTTTTTTTTTTTTTTTTTTTTTTAACAAAAGCCACCCAGACTTAGCAGCTGCAGAAAGCAGCACACGGCTGTCATGTTGCGGGGGAGGGGGCGGCGTGGTGCTGTGACCAGACAGGAGGTGTGACCCGGGGCAAGGGACACACAGAGCAGGCAGCACCTCGGGGCTCTGGCCGTCCGGGAGGGGTGCCAGTCATGCTCCCAGGTTCCAGCGTTTTCTCCGCGGGAACTTCCGTTTGGGGTCTCAGAGCCGCCTCAGCGGCAGCCCCGCCTACCTTTCCTCCCTCCCCCGCCCCCACTGTGGCCACTTCGGCCAGGACCCTCTCGTCCCGCGACCTGACCCCTTCCTCGTGGCGTCGTGACCCTCGGGGGCTGTGGGCGCAGATCCCTGGGTTTCCCTCCCCTGCCTTCACCGCGCGGCCGGAACGTGATTATGTGTTTCAGTGTTTCTCAGCCTGACCTGCCTGGCGATGCTGTCGCCGCTGACCTGCGCTCCCCGCCGGGGCCGCGAGGGCGGCCACCTGACATCTGCCTCTCGCTGGGCGGGCGCTTTTAGCGACTCGCCCTCCTTGCCCAGGACGCCGCGGGCCTCGGCCTCTCCTCGCAGACGGTGGCGCCCCCCTGGCCCCCGGGCACGCTCCCCAGCCTTCCCGGGAGGCGTTCCAGAGCGCGAGCACAGCCGTTGGCTCAGAGGTCTGAGCGCTGTTTTATGAGAATAACCATTTTCTTCCCAGATGCAGGACTCCGCAAAGCACACCGGTCACTCTGCGGAGGCCCGGGTGGAGAAGGGCTCTGGCTGGTGGGGGCGTGGCGCCCGCAGGGGCTCGCGAAGCCCCTCTTAGGGGCTGGCCCCTGTGCCCCGGGGACATGGCGTCAGGACCCAGTGCAGGCAGGATCTGGGGTCCCACCTGCTGCGCTCCGGGGACTCGGGTGCTCGGTCTCCCCCCCGCGGTGCTGTGTGGGCGGCAGTCCTGCTTGCACCCTGCCCGGAGCCCTGCCCGAGTGGGCCTGGGCCACGACGGCGTTATCGTGGGGGGATCCGGCGACCTCTCCGTGCAATCTCGTGAATTCCCCTTTTCGTGCAAGTCACTCCTTTTCTGAGACAAAGAGGATTACCAGTCATGAGTTCTGAAGGCTGAGACCTGGGGTGGGGAGGTTTACAGGGAGAGTTTTGGAGGGACTTGGGAGCGGGCACCAGCCTCCTGCCATGGAGGGATTCCGAGGCTGGGGACCTTCCTGACCCTCCCGGTCCGTGGCAGGGAGGGGGCCCTGGGACCCCTCTGGCCCTGCGCGTCCTCATCTGTCCTTGAGAATGGACTCCTGCAGCCCAGGGTCGGGGAGGCTGGGCAGTGACACCTGCCTGAGGTCCCAGCATGGCGCAGACCTGGCCGAGGGGTCTCCCTGGACGCCTCACGGCCTGGCGGCTGTGCGGCTCTGCCCGGCCACTTCTGTGACATCCTGGGACGGGGTGGAGGGGTGGTGCGTGGCAATGGGGCCACCTCAGCGAGCGTGGCCCCTGCAATGCCCCACGGGCCATCGGTCCCACTGCGGGTCCTCCAGCCGCCCTCGTGTCCCCAGCACCCTCCCCACTGGACTCGCCGCCAGCAGGCGAGGTGTCCCCACGGTGGTCGCCGGGAAGGGTCCCCGCCAGGGGCAGCGATTCCCATTCTCGAGTGGGGAGAAAGTTTCACACGAGACAAGAAGCAGTCCTTGGGGCACAGGAGGGGAAATGTAGAGAAATCAAAACAAACAAAAACTGCAGAAAGTGCGGGGGCTGCCGAGGTAGCCGCCACGGAGACCGAACGGAAGGTGTGTTTGCTCGGTCCTCCGGACGGCGTCCGGGTCTCGGCCTGCAGCGCGCTGCAGCGGGAGCACCTGGGCCAAGTGGGGAACACCCACCTTCGTGGGGGGGCAGGCGGGAGGGGGCCCCGGTGCTCACACGGGGGTCTGGCCTCGGGCGAGTGCGGAGTCCCGCCCGCGTCCACAGATGACGGTGTTGGTATGTAGGTCACATCACCGCACTGTCTGGTTATTGGTCGCCGCCTTAGATAACTGTTTGCGGGGCATTAAATGGTTTTGCTGCCTCAGCACACTTTTTAACTGGTGTTTTTCACACAGTGGTGCAGCTGAAAAGGCGCGGGGCCGCAGCAAAAATCAATTTATCTTCCCCTCCGCTCCCAGAGCGCGGAGCCTTGTTTCTGCGTTTGATTAATTGATATGCTTTGTGTTGGAAATCATTGGAAACCCTGCTGTCCGGCTCGGGCGCCTTAAAAACTTTCATAAGAGCCCTGCATAATTTATGCGGGGCCTCCGCGTGACCGACGCACAATAGGGAGACACAGAAAGGAAAATTAGATCGAAGGGCTCTGGGCCTCGAAGTTTCTGCAGGGTGGGACAGGCCCTCCTCACACCTCTGCCTGTCTGAGCCTCCACGTCGCAGGGCGGCCGGCGCGGCTGAGCTCCAAAAGTTCGGTGATGTCAGTTTTTCCTTCCTCGGCCTCTGAGGAGTGAGCATCTCCGGGGCAGGGGCGTCTCGGGGCTGCTCTTCAAAGAGGGGAAAAGGGGGCAGAGTGGGTGGGGGGGGCGGGCCTGCAGGAAAGGCGCTGTCCGGGCCTGGCCTGGCTGCGCGGCCTGGCGCCGTGACAGTGACGAGTCTGGATGGGTCTCACACGGCGCTGGGCCCTCTGTGGCCGCTATTAACGTCTGTTTCAGGAGCCACGCCTGCGGTGGGTGAGGGCACGCCAGCCCCACGCTGTCAACGCGGAACGATCCTCCTGCCTCCCCATTTCGTCACAAAGTTCCGTTGACCTCGAGGTTTATTTCCAAACACCCCCGTCATTTGCTCTGCCGCCGCCTCAAACAGGGCTGCCTCCCTCCCTCTCAGAGCGCCAGCACAGATGGTGATAGATGGCTCCCGTGCTGACATCCCTGCCTGAGAAAACGTCCCCACCTTCTTTGTGCAGAGCAAGTCAGGCACACTAACGTGGTGATGCCGTCGCTGGGCCGTGCGGGCGTGCGGAATTGACTGACAGGGGGGCTTCGGCGAGCGCCGCGCACCCCTTCGTGCCTCCAGCTCCTTCATGATGTTCGCTGGCTGGGCGGGAGCAGCGGCAGGGATTTCGTTTAAGGCGCGGAGCGGGGCGGGGGGGTGGGGCGTGAGTGTGGAGAGGAAACTTGTTCCAGGCAGGCGGGTCGGGGAGGAGGGGGCGCGGGGCTCCGGTGCCGGCTCCGCCGGAGCCATTTGTGTCTGCCCGGGGAGCCCGCGCCGGGCCGGGGCCGTGCGCGGCCCGCTCACTCGCCGGCGCAGACCATTGCCTCTGTTTGCGTGACTAAATGCAGACAATTAGAGCCGGCGCTGCCAGTCTCTGTGAACTCATTGTTAGCCAGGGTTCAAGTGCTCGGATAATGGCCCGCCGGGAGGCTCCACGCCCGGCCGGCAGGGGCGGAGGGCTCCTCGCCGAAAGCCGCCTCCCATCGTCTGCGGGCCGCGGCCTCCACGCACCCTGGGTCGGCGTCCTTGCCCGCGGGATTTTGGAAAGCCTGGCCAAGGAGACCCCACGTTCCCCGCCCTGGGCTGGCCATGGGTCCCCAGAGACGGCCTCACTCCCTGGGCCTGGCGGACACAGCCTCGGGGAGCCCTCTGCACAGGGTGGCGGTCACCCCCATTGTCACTGTTTGCCTCAGGCCCTGTTCCTGAGCCTCCTGAGGCGGAGTCCTCTCCCTGGCGCCCACGGTCCCTGAGCTGCAGACGGGCCCCTCCCACCGAGGCCCCGACGGGGGAGCCCACACCCCGAAGAGCACGGGCCCTCTCCTTCACCCCGGGCCGCTGGCACAGACAGTTCGAAACCCCAGCACACGCGTGACGTTGAACCAGGTTCTGGCTCGCTCCCCGGGACCGTTATTGACCATTTTCCTGAAAGGATCAGATTTTTCAGAGATTTTTTTCCTGCTGTTTGTTGTCTATTCTGTTGGGGTGCCCCAAGCAGGGTCACCCTCTGACTGCCTCCCCTTTCGGAGCTGGGGCCTGGGCTCCGTCGTGACCTCCCGCTGCTTGTTGACCTTCCTCCGAAGTGCCTTCACGTCAGTTTCTCCGTCCGTCCCTCCCTGTGTCTGTCCCTCTGCCGCGCTCTCTCTGCCCGCCCCTCCCCCGCCTCGGCCGGCCCAGCCTGGGTCGCAGGAGACTGCAGGCTGGGAGAGCTGGTTGAGTTTTCCCCGAAGGTGTGCGAGAGTGAGGCCCACCGCTCTGCGCCGGTGTGGACCGTGGCCTCTCGGACCCCGGGGCAGCGCTGCCCCTGCCGACCTGCAGGGGGACGGAGGAGGCACCTGAGAGAGGGCGAGAGGCCAGGGCGGCCCTCCCCGGGAGTGGGCATGGCCCTGGCGCCCAGGGTGGAAGGGAGGGTGGGAGGGAGGGTGGAAGGGAGGGTGAGGGCTGCTCAGCTCCGAGAGGAAGTGAAACCCGGGCTTCTCGGCCCATCCCACCCCTGCAGGCAGGACGTGCAAAGCTCCGCCCCCAGCCCCGCCCCCACAGCTTCCGGACCCCTAGGAGTGTTTTCCCCGGGGTCGGTCAGGTCTGTGGAATTTCTGCAAAAACACTGATTTATTTTTTAGCGTGAAACTAGTCTAAAGTAACAATCGAAAGAAACCAGGAAGTGTAAAGACCGTTTCCTGTCTTTGGCCATCGTCTGTTTCCCCCTGAGTGGGTGGCCGGTGTGGGAGGGCCCCGGGGCCCCCGGCTGCACCCGTCTGCATTCCCTCCAGCAGTGCGCGAGGGTCCCCTGCTCCAGGTCCTCGCCAGCACGTGTTGTCTGTGGGTTTGTGGGTGACGGCCGTTGTGACAGGTGTGCGATGACACCTCACTGCGGCTTTAATTTGCATCTCCCTGATGATTCCTGACGCTGAGCATCTTTTCACGTGTCTGTTGGCCTCTGCGCGTCCTGTTTGGGGAAGTGCCTGTTGGGGTCCTTTGCCCAGTTTTAAAATTGGACTGTTTGTTTCATTCGTGTTGGGTTACATAGGTTCTTTATAAATTTTATATTAGCCTCCTATATTAGAGTTTTGAATATTAGCCTCTTATGTATCACTGGCGAACATGTTCCCCCTTCAGTGGGCTGTCTTTTCATTCTGTTGATGGTTTCCTTTGCTGTGGAGAAGCTTTTTGGTTTGATGTGGTCTCATTTGTTTATTTTTTCCTTTTGTTTCCCCTGCCTGAGGAGACATAGCAGAAAAAATAATGCTATGAGAAGTGTCCAAAATTTTGCGCCTGTGTTTTCTTTCAGGGTGCTTGTGGTTCTGAGTCTTACATTTAAGTCCTTAATCCGCTTCGAGCTTATCCTTGTGTGTGGGGTGAGGAGGTGGTCCAGTTGCATTTTTTTGCACGTGTCTGTCCAGTTTTCCCAGCACCATTTACTGAGCACACCACGTTCACCCCGCTGTGCATGCTGGCCTCCTCCGTCAGCCATCGACTGGCCAGAAGGCGTGTCGTGCCGACCCGTTTCCGTGCCGGCCCCGGGCCGTTAGATTACTCTGGTCGTAGAGCGTGTAGCACAGTTCGGTGCCAGGTAGCGGGATACCTCCCACCTTGTTCTTCTTTCTGAACGTTGTTGAGGCTGTTTGGGGTCTTCCATGGTTCCATGTAAGTTTTGAGAGTAGTTGTTCTAGTTCTGTGATATTTGCTGTTAGTGTTTTGATAGGAGCTTGTTGAATCTATAGATTGCTCGGGTAGTGTGGACATTTTAATGATGCTAATTCTTCCTCTCCATGAACATGGTATGTGCTTCCGCACACCTGTATTTTCTTCCGTTTTTTTTCTTTGGTGTCTTGTAAGTTTCTGAGCACAGGTCTTTTACATCCTTGGTTAAATTTATTCCTAGGTATTTTTTTTAATGCAGTGGTCGATGGGAGTGCTTTCTTAGTTTTCCTTTCTGATGGCTCATTATTGGTGTATAAAAACACAACTTAGATATTAATTTTGTGCCCCGCTACTTCCCGGATTCACTGGTCAGTTCTGGCAGTTTTTGGCGGGACCTTCGGGGCTCTGTGTGTGCAGGATCGCGTCACCTGCAAGTGGTGAGCGTTCTGCTTCCTCCTTTCCGACTCGGTGCCTTTCACGTCTCCTGGTCTGACCGCTGTGGCCGGGACCCCGGTGCTCTGGTGACGGAGGGGGGAAATGGACACCCCCGTCTCGTGTCTGGTCCGAAGGGAAACACGCTTAGTTTGTGCCCGTGGAGCGCGGTGCTGGCGGTGGGTGTGTCCTGTGTGGCCTCTGTTCCGCTGTGTTCCCTCTGTTCCCACTTTGCCGGGTGCTTTTGTTGTAAGTGGGCGCTGGATTTTATCAAATGCTTTTTCTGCGTCTGTTGATACGATCATGTGATTTCTATCTTTCATCTTGTGTGTGTGGTGTATCCCATTCATTGATTTGTGGATATCGTACCCACCTTGCGTCCTTGGAATAATCCCACTTGATCATGCTGTATGATCTTTTCAATGTGTTGCTGGATTTGGTTTGCTAGTATTTTGTTGAAGATTTTAGCACACATGTTAATCTGGAATATTTGCCCGTAATTTTCTTCCTTTGTAGTGTCTCTGTCTGGTTTCGGAATTAGGATTGCTAACCTCATAAAATGAGCTTGGGAGTCTCCCCCACTCTTGAATTTTTTAGAGTTGGCTGAGAAGGATGGGTGTTAGCTCTTCTTTGGGTGTTTGGTAAAATTTGCTGGTGAGGCTGTATAGTCCAGGTCTTAGGTTCGCTGGGAGTTCCTGGATTACTGCTTCAGTTCCGTCCGTTGAAATAAGTCTATTGCAGCCATTTTTCGAATGACGAGAGCTCCCTTTCCGGGGCCCTGGGGCTTAGGCAAGGCCGGTCCTGGCACCGTGCGCAGCCCCACCGCGAGCCCACCGCGAGCGCCCTGGGCTGTGCCGCGGTGGCCCTCACGATGCTCTCGGAGCACGGGGGACACGCAGGCTGGACGTCACTTGTGTTCGTTTAGCCTGACGTGACGTCCAGAAAAGGGGAGGGCTGAGCGAGTCCAACGTGGGTTCGACGAGCCAGCGGAATGACGCAGCCACGGCGAGAGCGGCCGGAGACCTGGCGGACGCGTCAGAGCAGAGTGAAGTGTGGCTTCTCTCACGTGACTCTAGACACCGCGCAGGCCCCCCGGAGCCGGGGGGCGGAGGGGCCTTGCGGTTTGATGGAGCAGCATCGGCGAGCGTGGGCCTGGGCGTCACCTCGGACGCTCTCCGGGCCCTGCGTGCGGCAGCGGGGCTGGCAGGAATTCAGTGCACGTGTGTGCGCATGGACATACTGGGTGTTTTCATACATGCACACACACGTGCATGGTGTGTTTGCCTGTGTGGGCACACGTGTGCACGTGTGTTTGGGTGCACCTGTGCGCGTGTGCATGTGCACACAGCTGGCCTCTGAGGGTGCCGATCCGTGGAGCATGCCCTGTGAATGATCCCACAGCCCTGGTCCCTGGAGTCCCACTCCCCGGGGGCAACCAAGCGCCCGTTCTGAGGTCGGCCCCCCGCCCCCCGCCCCCGGGGCAGCTCCGTTCTCAGAGGGGCGCATCTGCGGCCGCCTCCGAGGCAGCTGGCTCCCGCTCTGCCCTCGCAGTTGGTGCCACCCCAGCTTTTGTGACCCAGATGGCCTTGGTTTGCACAAGTCAGCCGGTGCTGCCTGCCAGCTTCTCCGGCGGGGCAGGCCGGACGGGCTTTCTCCAGTGAACAGACGGCGTGGCGGAGAACGTGCCGAGCAATCCCTTCCCTGTCTGAGAGCGGTTTCCGGAGCACAGACACACGCCCTGGAAGCGTTTAGAGTAGCCGTCCCGCGTGGCCATGAGGATGTTCCAGGCAGTTCCTGCACCCACGTGCCACGGGCAGGCAGGTGAGCTTTACACGCGGGGATGCCGGTGGGAGCCCCCACCATCCCGGCGGCCACGACTGTGCTGGGAACACGCTGGCATGACGTTCCGCCTTCCTTTAATATTTGCTACTAATGGGACTATCTTTTAACTTTCTTAAACAAATAATTTAGTTGTAAAGCCTCAGACCGATTTTTTTTTGTGAAATAGTTGTGTGAGCTAATTTATTTTTCAACTTTAACACATCAGCATTTTATAGATCCGAATTTCACAATGCAAGGATGATTGCTACGCACAATTTGCAAAATTGTGATTAGGCAGCCCTTGCTTGGAGTTAGTTCTCCCTAACTCACAAAGGCTTCCAAGAATAGGCTGCACGAAATTCAGTTTGCAAATTGCGGGGCAGAGTTTCAGAGGGCAGTTAAGAGAATGGAGTCCTAAGGGTTTTATCTATATTTATATCTCTTGTTAAACCAAACTCTTATGTAAATGTTACGATCTGTAAATAACCGGCAGGGCTGCCTCCTTCAAGGCAGGATTGCATCTCCATTTCTGAGATTTAGCAAAATTATTAAATGGCAGAATTGACTAAGAGGCAAGTGTGTTTGGAACGAGCTAATAAACATTAGTCAACGCCCTCAGCTGTCCTTGTGCCGGTCTTTGGGGGCTTGAAAGTGAGGGGACCTTGCAGCTCGCAGTTGAATTTCTCACTAATTAAAAGGAAATAAAATCGCAACAGGCACTGCCCTGAGTGATGTTTTGGAGAAAAAAAAATGGACCTCGCTGGGTATGCTCCTCCTTTTTCTAGCCTTGGTGCTTCTGGACGCCTCACAGGCCTGCCGACGGTCCGGGCTCCCCGTCCTTCTCTGCCATTGGCCGGGACACAGGGCCCGGCTCCCGTCGGGGTTGCTGGCACTCCCCGCGCCGTGACATCTGTTCCTTCCCAGACACGTCACCGGCCTCGATGAAATGGAGTTCGGTGTTCAATGCGGACTTCAGGGGGGGAAAAAGGACGATTAAAAATATCCCTGAGCCCCGGCCCGGTGGTGGGAGCCCTGTCCCACGCACCAGAAGGTTGTGGGTTCAATTCGCACTCAGAACCTCTGTCTGGGTTGCGGTGCGATCCCCGGCGGGAGCGCGTGTGGGAGGCAGCTGACGGATGTTTTCTGCCCTCCCCGCCCCCCTCTCTGGAAGCAGCGAGGAGGCGTCTGGGGTGAGGACAGACCCAGACCGACAGGACAGCGGCCGCCAGCCCCTGGCACTTACTCTCTCTCGAGTCTACTCGGATGACTTACAGAGAATTTCACGGTGTTTAGTCTTTGAATTAAAGTGCATTAGCAGTTCCTTATTTTTATTTTTGTATACCAGTCTGGTGGACTCACTGTGGCCCATTTTAATCACACACAGAGGCACAGAGGGCCTTCGGCCCCTCTCCGCAAGGAATGTTCCCGGTCTGTCTCGGCGAGGTCATGTCACACGCTTCTCCCGAGCACATGGCGCTTCCCCCACTCCTGAGGGTCTCCCCTCCCCCTCCCCCAGTCCCCAGGTGGACACGCTCCATGTCTGAGGGTCGTCGGGACCCACCGGCAGGAGGGGTTGGGGGCACAGGCAGAGGCCGGGACTGGGCCTGGTGTCTCTGAAGCCCTCCAGGCCTCTCAGGTGGACTGGGGGGGCGCATACACAGTCTCGGGGGGACGTGGGCCCCGGGAACACGGAGGGGCTCCCTTGCCCAGCACGGGCTGCCCACATGGCTCCCCGACTCACGGCCTCCACTCTCGACGGTGTTCAGACCCGCCCTGCCTGTGGTCCTCAGCGGAGCCAGGGCCTGTGACCCGCTTGGAGGGCGGTACTGAAGGCCCGCTGTGCCGGACATGCTGCTGACGCCGGCGACGGAGGTGGACGCCAAGCAATCCGTGTGACATCCCGTGCCGGGTGCCTGGTGTGCTGCCTGCTGGGAGCGTGGCCACGAGCAAATGCAGGAGCGGCCCTGTCCCCCAGACCTTCGCTCAAGTGACACAGACACGGGCGTGGGCCACCCGGGGAGGCCGAGCACACCAGGTCTTCTCGGGCAGCTGCGGTCCGAGGGCAGCGGCCGGGAGCCCGCCTGCCTCTCCGCCTCTTCTCAAGCCCGCCCCCCGCCAGGCCGGCCACCTCTCTCCCGGGCTCGCACTGCTCTGCAGGCCGAGGGATCTGGGGGCTGGCCCGGCCGCTCCCCTCCTCCGTGTGTGGTTCGCAGTCACCAGCCTGTCCGAGTCCAGGGCCCAGTTCAGACACGGATGAGGTGGGCACAGAGGCCCCGTGGCCCCCCAGACACCCTCGTCTGCGCCGGACTGGGCTCACCTTCTGGTCAGCCCCTGCACCCTCTTGTGGCCTGCACTCACCGTGGCCGACTGCACTGATGGCGCCCCGAGTTCCACAGCCGGGGCCCGGCATTGAGTGATCCCCGCCGGGCTCGGTTCCCGCGTGGCCGATGGGCTCCCGCGTGGCTGGTCACCACGTGCCTCCTAGTCGCTGTTCCCGCGGACCCACACACGTGGACGCACCTCGAGGCTCCGTCGTCAGGGACACTGTTGTTCCCCGAGTTCTCCAGTAGGATCGCTTCTGGGAGGAGCCTCTTCGCGCAGCCGAGGCCTTTCCCCCCTCGGGCAGGGTGTGCGCCCGGCTCCCTGCGCCGCGTGTCCTGGGGGCCGACGGCGCGACCCCTCGGCCTTTCCCGCGGGCCCCTCTGCTGTGGCAGGACGGGGTGCTGGGCAGGGGCCGAGTGCACCACTGCTCAGTGCCGGGGGTGGGGGGTGGGGGGAGCGTCCCTCCGGACCCCAGAGCTGGGCCTGCCTGCGGGAGGGAGTCAGCTCTCTTCCCCCTAAGCTCCGTGCTCCGTGCTCGGTGGTGGGACCTCCGTATTTGGGGGCTCACCCTCGGCGTTCGGGACTGTCTGTTACGTGACGCCTGGGAAGTCCTGACCCGCACACCAGCTGCTGCACACGAACCCTCACCCCCCACCCCCATACAACGCCTGTTCCATCCGAGCCCCCTTATTCCCAGGTGGGACCCTGACTGCAGGTCAGGGTAGGGGCTGGCCTTGCCGAGACCCGCTGGCCTGTTTCTCCCGGCTCACCCAGCCTCGGTGGGCCCCCCTGAGAGGCCTGGGCGGCTGCCGGGGCGGGGGGGCTCGCTGAGGTTCAGGGCCTTCCGGCTCCCACGGCAGGCGGCGGGGCAGGCACGGGCCTGCAGGTCCTCTCTACCCGCCGATGGAGAAACGAGGAGCAAGGGTGGGAGCCTGGGGGCCGGACAGTCCGGTCCCCTCCCGGGTCCGGGCCCAGCACCCTGCGACCTGCCCCATCGCCCAGACCGCTCCCCGGGGCCCATCGCCCACCCGCCCGAGCAGGGAGGTCCTCACGGTGTGGCCTCCCCTGCCAGCTCTGCCAGTGGGTCCGGGTGGGTCCTTCCCTTGGGAGCTTGTGCAGGGGGACCGGCGGGGCAAGGACCTGGGTCCGCTCCGCTCAGTTCCCACCCCACCCCCGCCCCCCCGCCCCGCCCCGTCTGTACGCAGAGCCCGCCCCTCAGCACTTCCTCCGTCCAGCCACACCTCCCGCCTCCCGGTGCCCCTGGGTCTGCCTTGCGCTGCTAGTTCACCCACAACCCGTCGTTTTATTCTCTTAAGGGAACAAACGAGTGGGTATTCCTGAGAGCGTGCGCAGAGAGGGACAGCACAGTGTGCGCCGTGTCAGACCCGCTGCGTCCTGGGTCTAGGAGTGCTGAGTAATGCAGTCTGTTTTCTTTAAACACAACAACAACAACAACAACAACAACACTTTGTCTAGGAGCCCTAGACTGGGCGGGGTGCTTCGCAGTGAATCTGTTCCCAGGGTTCCGGGGTCCCAGGGTCCCAGGGGTCCCAGTGTCGGGCCGCATGGGAAGGCTAGCGTGGTCTGGGGTCGGCTGTCCCCCTTTCCACGCGTGGGTGGCAAGGGGGTCTTGGCCACACTTGGTGGTGGCGTTGCTGGTCCTTGTGGCTCCCACCTTCCCTTGTAGGGGGTCTCTGCCCCGCTGGGGTTCCATCTCGCCCTCCACCATTTCTCCCACTGCCGGCCACCCGCCTGTCCCCCATGCACCCGCTTCTGTACTTCCGTCTGCCCCTCGGTCTACCGGGTCGTCTCTCTCACCCACTGCCACTGCTTCTGTCCGTCTGTCTGTCCCTCTTCTGCTTCATCTACCCACCTACTCCCTCGCCCACCCAGGCACTCACCTACTCTCACTGATGTCCTGTCTGTCCACCTGTCCATTTGTCCATCCATCTGTCCATGAGTCCGCCCACCAATCTGTCCAACCATCCATCTGTCCCTCCACCCATCTGTCCACTCTCTGTCCATCCATCCCTCCACCCATCTGTCCACTCGTCTGTCCATCCATCCCTCCACCCATCTGTCTACTTGTCTGTCCATCCATCCATCCCTCCATCCATCCCTCCGTCCCCCCACCCGTCTGTCAACTCACCCGTCTGTCCCCCCTCCCCATGTCCCGAGCACCCACACAGTGCACATGGGTGGCCCTTACGGTGCCCGTCCTCGTGTCCTCCTGGGGAGAGGCAGCAAGGGTGTCGCCGGCAGTGAAGACAAGCATCCCCCCTACCCCGACCGAGTCAGAGCCCCAGGCCCCTGCTGCCCTCCCCCAGGCACTGCCTCCCCTCCCCCCAGGCCCCCCCGAAGAGCCGGCGCTGACTCGCCCTCGGCGGTTCGTGGTGAGTGGCAGTCCCCTGGGGTGCCGTGGACACCTCCTTGTCCATGGGAAAGGGTGCCCGGGGAGGGAAGCCCGTCTGCCCAAGGACCCCACACGAGGCCCCCCGGCCTGGGAACCCACCAGACACAGTATTTTCGGTGCCGGGGCTCACGCCTTCCTGGCCCCCGGGGCACAGCCGGTGACGCGGTGGTGGGGGATCTGGTGTCACAGGGGACAGATGCCCCTCTCGCTGCTTTGCCGCCTGGGGCTCTGGGGTCAGGCTGCTGCTGGAGGACAGAAGACGGCTCCCCGTGGAGGTGACCTGCATGTGGCTCTGACCTCGGCCCCCAGGAGGGCGGTTCTCACTCTTGGCCTGGACGCGTCACCGGGTGCTGGAACCCAGGAGGAGAGGCAGCTGTGTGTGCGGCCACCATGCCGGGCTGCCAGCCATGTGCGGGGCTCATCCCAGCAGCTCCTTCCTCGGTGGCCTGGGACCGGGGGCACTCACGTCTGTTCTCAGTGTCCCCCGACCTCGGGCCCCCTCGGGCTGGAACCCCACCCTCTCTCTTCGGAGTGTCACCTGCCTCCTCCTGTCTCTCCCGCCTCAGAACACCCCCGAAATCCGGGGGCGAGTGGACACAGACTCCCACAAGCGCCAGGCCTGGCACTGCCCGTGGAGGCCGGCTCTGCGGTCCGTGGCCTGGGCGGCAGGGTGGCCCCGGACCGGGTCCTGGATAGAGGCCCGGCCCAGATGTCCTGTGCGAACAGCCACCAGACGTGCCCGTGGGGGCCCGGCTGAGCCTCGGTCCCTGGGCTGGGCTGCGTGCCGTGGGCTGTCGCCTGTGCCCGCGGGGGGCCCATCCCTGACCGTGAAGTGAGGGGCTGGGCTCTGTCCGCCATGACTCCATGGTGCGCTGGCCCCCGCCCCCCCACACCTGCTGGCTGCTCAATCACAGACAGAAACAGAACTCGGGTCACACACGAAGTCACACATGTACATTTATTTCTTACATGCTCCGTGTTCTTGGTTTACAGCCGAAACCCCCCGAAGATTAAACTTTAAAGAGATTTAACTGCGTCGGGTCGGATGGCACCCTCTTGCCATGCGCCAGCAAGCTGGCGACGCTGGGGACAGCGGCCTCTTGGGAGAGGAGGGGCCGACCCTGGGGGCGGGTCAGGGCCGGGGGCCCCGCTGCGGTGTGAGGGCGCACAGCGGGGCCGGGAAGCCGGGGCCGGGGCGGGGCCGGGGCAGCGGGCTGGGGCTGCGGGCGTCGTCTCCGGCTCGCTGCCCGTGTCCCCTCGCGACAGCCTGGCAGGTCCCCTCGGCTTCTTCCGGGGAATCCTCTCAAATGTGGTCACTGACAGCTGTCTGAGGAGAGGGGACAAGGCGTGGGAGCTGCTAGCCAGGCCTGTGACGGTGGCCAGGTGACAGGTGGGGGCCGCCACCTCTGTCTGGCACACCTGTGGGGGGAGGGTTCGGCTGCTCACATAGAAGATGCACTTTTTTTTTTCTTTTTTAAAACTGGGAGACTTTTTTGAAGAAAATATTCTCTTTCCTCCTGCGGTGGAGTGTTCTTGCTGTGCAAGGACGCGCCGCCGGGGAAGTGGATGCCGGAGGCACGCATGGCTCCTGGCTGTGGGCCTGGGGCTGGAGCACGGGCCCTTGGGTGCCCCCCAGACTGGGGGTGACCGTCCTCTGCGGGGCCTGAGCTGGCCTGGCCAGGGCCCAGAGCTCCTCGGGGGACCCAGGCCCTGCCCCGCACGCACTCGCTTGGAGGAAAGGGGGTGTTTTCCAGGCCTGCGTTTGATTTTCACTTATAATCACATCCACACAAGCCTTCCATTTGGAACTTTGCATTGGAGACACGTGAGCCCGGCCCCGCACGCGAACAGACCGGGGACACGGATGACGTGACGGCGTGTGCCGCGATCTCTCCCGCCCTCCCCTCGGGCTCTGCCGGGAAGCCAGACCCGCGTGCCCGGCCGGCCGCCTTCAGAGGGGGCAGTGCTCTTGAGCTGGGGTTCCCACGTGCCCCTCGGGGAGGCGGCCTCGCTTTCCGGGCCCCCCGGGTCGGGGACGGGCCTGTGCTGCCCGGGGCCCTTCCCCAGCACGGAGGGCAGCGTCACGGTCGGCCTGGCACATCGCGGTCAGTGGCGCGAACAGGCAGGACAGCCGGGCTCCTCGAGCCCCCCCCCCAGGCTGGCGAGGGCAGGCTGGCCTCCGGGTGCCCATCTCGCCTCACTGGGTGGGGGCGGCGTGGGGCCTGCTGGGCGGGTGGTGAGTGGGAAGCACCAGGAGGCGTGCAGTGTGCCTGGTGCGGTGGGAGCCGCCCTCCGCGGGACCGGTCCGGGGGGCCTGGCCCCGGGTCTGCACTGAGTGCCCTGGCCGCTCCGCCCTGCATGGCGGCTCACCCGGGACGGGGCTTTGCCGGACACCCGGGCGGCCTCGGCTCGTGGCCCGTTCCCCGGATCCGTTTGGTAAAGACGGTTGTCCCGCGCGCCCCGCACGTGAGTCAGGTGGTCTCGCCTGCTGATTCCGCCCCACAGGATGGAGACCCCGGCTGGGCCCTGTGCGTGCTGACTGGGACGGGCCTGCCTGTCTCAGGACGGTCCCCCCGCGTGGCCAGAGGCGTGGAGGGCTTCCTTTCGGACTGGTGATCGGCGTGCTTTGGGTCGTTTGGTGGCCTTTAAAAACGATAAGCCATCGAGGGGTCTCAGGAGTAACCGTGTCCTTCTGATTCTGTGCCCTCTCTCCTCGCCCTGTCCCCCCCCACCCAGGCCTTGTCGGAGTGAGAGACGGGCCCTAGAACTGTCAGTGGGGGGCGCTGGTGTGAGGGCACACTTCCGCCGACCTTAGGCAAAAGGCTCTGGTTTCCTCGCTCTCTTCCGAGTCCGCTTCTCCCAGGCAGGCAGCTGCCCCTGCAGGGGCACCTTAGCCGGGGAGGGCGGGCGCAGGGCCCGGCTCCGCCCCTCGCAGGTGCGCACCTGTCCTCAGCCACGGGGAGCGGAGCGCGGGGGCTGCGGGCGCGCGGGACCTCAGAACAGAGCCCCATTCAGGAGGGTCCAGGAGGTCGGGCGCCGGCTTGCAGGGAAGACTCGCGCCTCCCAGGAATGCGGCCCTGCTTGCTGAAAACGTATCCCTCCGCGCAGAAAACACGCACGACCCTGCGCCAGCTCTGCCCTCGGATGAAAACGTGCTCCGCTGGAATTTTGGAGGCGGGGCGGGGACTGGAGGTGCGGAGGGATCCATTTCAAGCCTGTCCACCCGAATTTGCGTTGATGGGCAGAAGCGTCAGCCGAGTTCTGCTCCGCAAGGCGCGGGGCCGGCGACCCCAGGACGCCAGCTGGGAGGAGGCGGTTCCGTTACGTTGAAGGGAACGCTGCTCGGGGGACCCTGCCGCACACCGGGGAGCCGTGCGTCGGCCGGGCCCGGGGAGGCCCCGGAGGGGCGGGCGGCAGTCTCTCACCGCGTCCCGGCTGCGTCCGCGCTGCACGTGTGACTGCTCACCGCCCCGGCGGGTCGCAGGGTCACGCCCACAGTCCCCGCAAAACCCACGCGGTTTGGAAGCCGAGAGGCGCCGTGGTGGCAGGGCAGCTGGCTCCCGGGCAGGACTTGCTACGACCGGGGGCGACGCTTTCTACCGCCCCCTTTCGGAAGGAAAGTGAAAGTGGACCCGGGTATTACCCCTGAGCTCTGCTCCCTGATTTTTGCAAAGTGTCGACTGAGCCGCAGGGACTGTGGTGCTTGACCGTCTCCTGGCCGACGTGAGTTGACGTGCCGCGCGGGGCAGCCCGCACTCTCCTGCCCGGCCTGCAGAGGGCGCTCCGGGAAGGCTCCGTCGCGGTGACCGCTCCCAGCACCGGCCGACCTCTCCGAGTCGGGTAAATACGGAGCGATGCGTCGTGCCTGCTCCATCGCAGCACCCGCAGCGTCCGTACCGATGGTGCCGAGTCTGGTCGTGCCTCAGGTCGCGGCCGATGGACGTCCGTTCGCGCAGGTTTGGGGGGCAGCCGCTCGGGCAGAGCTGGCGGAAGCCCACTCCGGAGGGGTCGGGGTCTTGTGCCCGGGTCTTCTGGGTACGCACGCGATGGGGTGTTTCGTCTTACTTTTAAGGAGTAAATGTACTTCACAGAGTACGAGAGTTGCCGCACTCACCTACGGTGTTTGGCGCGTGAATCTGAAAAGAAACTCAGATATGCCCGTCTCCGCGGGTACTCCGGGGACACTGTGTCTGCTGTGAACCGCAGGTGCTCGGAAGGCAGGGCACCGCTGCCTGTCCGCGTGAGAGGGCCCGTCCCGCTCCCCTGCGGCCCCTGCGGCCCCTGCGGCCCCTGCCTTTAGCCCTCCGGGGGCCTGGAGCGCAGGGCAGCTCGCTTTGGCGAGAGCGTGGAAGGGAGTGGGGGGCTTTCTGCATCCTGTCTGAGGTGGGAAAACGTCCGTCCCTCACGTCAGCAGGCGCGGCCCACCAGGCCGGCGGCTCGGCGTCGCTGCGCCCTCCTGGCGTGGGGACCGAGTCTGGCTGTCTCCTGGGCTGGGAGAGAAGCTGGGGGACTCAAAGGTCCCTTGACCTTGGAGCTGGGAATCGGGTCTGGGCCAGCATCCTGCTTCGTCGCCACCACAGGGGTTTGGAAAGGTAACCTGGTGGCTCAGGGTTCCAGGTCCTTGCTCTGGGGAGGCGTCCCCCGGGGCTGACCTCCGGGCTCCAAGGCCACACCTATGAAGGGGCCTGTGGGCAGCGCCGGGGGGCCCGGGCTCCGTCGGATTGGACGGGTAGAAGCAGGCGGCCAGACAACTCCCGGGGTGGGGGCAGGGTCACGCCCAGCCCGTAGCGGGGCCCCGAGAGGAGCGCTGGTTCCCCAGAGTCGAGCCCGTTGCTGCGCCTGTCGACTGCGTTTCAGACACAGACCCACAGGTTCCCGTCCCTCCTGCGGGTCCCTGACGGACTGGGGTCATCAGCACCATGTCGCTGGTGTGGGCACAGAAGGGTGGTCGGCCTTTAGGACAAAGACTGGCTCGTATTCGATGACCCTCCGTCCCTGTTCCCGTCCGCTTGTTCCCAGTTGGACCCCTTTGTCGCGGGCAGGAGGGTGGGCGGGCGGCTGTTGCCAGGAACTCCGTGTGTCCCTCCGCTCCGAGGTCGGTGCCCCGGGGACACGCTCGCTCTCCCTTCCAGTTTCTGTAGGTCTCCTGGCCAGACTCACTGACCACAGTGTCCAGGTCATGCAGCCAACAGGCTGGACGCTGCTTCCTTGACCTTCTCACCACTAGCAGCTCTGCCTCCACTTGACCTTGGCCTCCGGCCCCAGCCACACCTAGGCCTGGGAGTGTCCAACCCCCGCCCTGCCTGTGAAACCCAGCCCCCACCCCCCCCCCCCATCCATCAACTCCAAGGTCACAGGTGTCCCCGCTGGCAGACGCCCCTGCCCCGGGCCGGCCCAGGCCTGTCCTCTGCTCCTGTTCCCCCGAGCTTAGAGGTCATGTCCGTCATCCTCACCACTGCCTTGCTCCCTGCCCTCTCTGAGGCTGGCCCCTCGGGGGGTGCCGGGGACCCCGGCCCTTCCCAGACACGAGTCACACCCTGAGCTGGTGTCCTGCGGCCCACGGTCGCTCCTGTCTCAGGACCGTCCCTCCTGGCCCTGCACCCCTGGCTGCTCTCGCCGCCCAGACCGGGGTTCGGGCGACCCTCCCCAGCACGGCCTTGCCCCGCCTCTCCAGCGGGCACCCTGCTCCGAGTGAACGCCAGCGTCCAGCCAGGCGCCCGAGGGCGGGAAGGGCCGACTCAGTGGGCGTGGAAGCCCCTCGGCCCATGGGGCTCTGCCCCGGCCAGAGGGAAGGCCGCCGCCTCGCTCGAGGGCCGTGGGCTCCAGAGGGAGGCCCTGGGGGCCC
Source organism: Phyllostomus hastatus (assembly GCF_019186645.2). Lineage (NCBI taxonomy): Eukaryota > Metazoa > Chordata > Mammalia > Chiroptera > Phyllostomidae > Phyllostomus > Phyllostomus hastatus. The sequence goes on from NW_025334024.1 coordinate 30,981,682, forward strand.
ACAGGGGGAGGAGGGCGAGGGACACCTGCGTCCAGGTGTGGCCCCTCCTCCTCATCTTCCTCTCTGGAGCCGTCTCCGTCCAGAGCTCCCTGCGTCTTTCCCGAAGACTCGCCCGCTGCTGCGCCTGCCTGGACCCCCGGGGCGGCGGCCCCATCTGCCTCTGACACTCGTCCCATCAGAGGTGCCACCTGCCCTGCCCTGCCCTGCCCTGCCCGCACCCTGAGCCCTCAAGGGGACCCGAGACGGTGCCCCAGGACGACCCCCTCCCGGCGGCCCCCCGCCTCCGGGACTGACCACAGACGCGCCCGAGGCGGTGGCCCCTGTCCGAGTGTCACACCCTCGTCACCCTCAGGATGCATGAGTTCAACTGGGGGCTGCTGTCCTCATTAGAGACTCATTGTGGAGCCTGAAAGAGTGATTATTTTTGCTGATACTCCTTTTCTGCAACGATGATTTAAAAAAAACAAACAAATGCACCACTTCTCTGGTGTGCTGTGAATCCTTAACGAGGACAGTTAAATTTACCCCCGAGAGCAGCAGCGCCCCGTCGCCCCCGCGGGCGGAGGAGGGAAGGGCCGGGCTGCCGGTCCGGAGGCCCCGGGCGGCCACGGCTGGTGCCGGACTCTCTGAGACGGCCGCGCCGGGGGCCGGAGCCTGGGAGCAGCCAGGGGAGGAGGCCCCTGGCCAACGGGAAGGAAGGGGCTGCTTGGGGCCCCGGGACACCCCCTCCCCCTGTGGGGGAACCCCTCCTTCTGGCAGTCTGGGGGCTGGCCATGGTGTCCGACCCAGTGGGGGCGGGGACGGGGAGCAGTGACAGCCGTGAGCAGACCTGCCAGCCCCCTCGGCTGGAATGTGACCCGTTCCCATGTGGCGGTCGGGTGTCCCCCCTTCCCGGGGGAGGGAAGGGAGGCCCCCGAGTGTGGTGGCATCTTGACTGAGCCCAGGCTCGGGGGTGCCCGCGTGACAGTGGGTAGGACGGAGTCTTTCCACCACCGTGTGGTGGCCACGTGGCCCCCTGAGCCTGTCTCTCCTCGGCGGGGACTGGGCCGGCCGTGACTGCGGTGGGCAGGGCTGTGGGGACAGACACGCGGGGGCTGGACCCTGGTGTTGGCGGTCACTTCCGTGGCCTCAGAGCGGCAGCCAGGGGGCCCGCAGCACCGGGGCCGGGGCCGGGCGTGGAAGGAGGGGGGCCACGAGAGGGAGCCACGGGGCGGGGCAGGCCTGGATGGGGGGGGGCTTAGCCCAGGTGGGTGGGGAGGAGCGGCCCCGGGAGCTGGTGGTTGGTCCCAGAATCAGCTGCGTGACCTTGGCCGTGCGGCGCGGCCTCCGGGAGCCTTGGCTTCCTCACCGGCCTGGAGGCTGTCGGGGCCAACAAGCAAACCGGGAACTCGTGTCACAGGCTCCGTCCGCTGAGTCTCACACCCTGGCTGGGGGGCTCCTGCGACACCGGCCCCTCCGCCGGCGGCTGGTCCTGCCGGGCCCGGCGATGCGGCGTCTCCACTCCCGCCGGGTCCGCGGGCTCCTGGAAGCGTGTCCCCGCCCCGCCCCGCCCCTCCTCGCGGCCTGGCCCGGTCTCGCGCCGGGGCTGAGTTCCTGCCGTGGGTGTCGGGCGCCCGAGCAGCACGGCCCTGGCCCCCTTCCCGGCACCTGGCTACCGCCGGGCCGCCTGCTGCCAGGGAGTCCCCCGCCGAGAGGCCGCAAGCGCCACTTCCTGCGCCGCCGCCCGCCCGCCTCCGGCCTGGACAGCTTCCTCCTGGCGGGAGCCGCCCCCAGATGGCGGCCTTTAAACCGTTCCTGCTTGCTGCCCGACCACCTGGGCTTCGGGCAGGCTTGTGCTCCGTCACCGGCCCTCCCGCGGCTCCACGCGGGGCCCCCCGGGAGCCGCTGAGGACCACAGGTTCCGGGGTGACACCTGCGCGGCCCTGACTGTCCCCACCAGCCCGGTCTCTCCTCCACGCAGATGTGGGGAGAGGCCGCAGACAGGCTGGACGGGGGCGGAGGCGGTCGCCCTGGAACCGTGGGCGGGTCGGCGCGTCCTGAGCTCCGCGGCCGACGCGGGCCCGGGCTCCGAGCTGAGTGGGGGGCGGCGCCTGCTGACTGGGGGGGGGGCTGTGCCCTCCCACCGGGAGGTGCTCTCCAGGGGCGTCTGGCGCGTGGAAGGTGCTCAGCAAGCACCTGACGGGGGGACGGGCGACGGATGAGCGAACGGACTAGCAGTCAGGAGGCTGCAGGTGCAATGCTGGGCTTGGGCCGCCTCGGCCGCCGAGGAGAGACCGTCGGGAGGATCCAGCTGGAGGCAGCGGGGAGGGGCGGGGAGGGGGCGCAGGCGGGTGGTGTGGGAGGCAGGGGGACGGGCCCAGGTGCGCAGGAGGCCGCAGGGGGGCCGGTGGGCCAGGGACGCGCTGGAGGCCCACTCGGAGAGGCCAGCAGAGGCCGGAACTCAGGGTCCCCTCCGGAGAGTTCAGCTGTGACCCCTGACGTTATTTTAAGGTGGTGGCTTTTTCGTATTTAATTATGAATGAAATTGCATTTGAGGACGGCGGCCGATGACGGCGTGCGGTTGTGCTGTGTGGGCTGTTTTCAAAATAGCTCGCCCCGGACCTCACTAGGGGCGAGTTCGAGGAGCGTGCAGGCGGACCCGGCCACAGGCCCCTCGCCCCCACGCCCTCGCCGTGGGGTCTCAGCTTCTCCCCGCGGCGGCCAGAGTCTCACTCCTCTGCAGTTAGTTATCCCGGGCCTTCCCAGTGGGTCCCCTTTCCCAGTGCTTGACCTTGGCCACCTGAGGGGAGACCGGTGGGCCCTGCCCGCAGCTCTGTGAGGCCAGGCCAGCCAGGGCAGGCGCGGGGCCCTGCAGCCAGGCCGCCTGGCCTGCTGAGGGGGATGGCCGAGCCACATGGCTGTGTCCCCAGTCTGCAGACTTCCAAATATGGTCAGTGTTTGCAGCAGCACCGCTGCCGCCCCCAAGGACAGTGGACTCCGGCTGGCCCCCCGCCCTTCCCTGGACTCAGCTCGCACCCTCCCCTCAACGGGGTCGGCCCCAGGGAGAAGAGCGGCCGGCTTGGCGGCCAGTGCAAACCCCGGTCAGCCTCTGCGGGGCTGGGACGGGCACGGCACAGCAGGGCTGGCCCCACCTCCTCTCCTGAAATCCCACCGGGCGCGGGCGCGGGCGGGTGGCTGGGTGCTCTGCTCCGGGAGTGAGCCGGTCCCCGGGTGGGGGGCGGGGGGGCTCGCTGGGCTCGGCTCTGCTCCCTGCTGGGCCTCCAGGACGCTGCCCGCCCTCTCTGCTGTCCTGCTGTCCTGCTGTCCGTCCGTCTGTGGGGATGGCGTGAATGACAGACACTAAAGGCAAGGACACACGGCATTCGAGGCCCGCGGCGCCTGGCCGGGCCCCCGCAGGTGCTCAGTAGGTGACAACTGCTCTGCTCTCGACGACGGTGGTGATGGTGCGGTCTGGTGGCCGGGACAGGAGTCCTGGTTCCGTCACGTCCCGAGAGCGTCCGTGCCTCGGTTTCCCCCCACGTCTGTAGGAGGGCAGCTGTGAGGGTCTCCACCCGGCCCCGGCCCCTGGGGGGCACGATTCACGTGCACGGGAGTGTCCGCGGGGGCGGTTTCTCGCCGGGACCCCAGGGTGATCGCTATCGTCTCTGTGCGCCCCCGGGCACGGTGGCCGACCTCGGGGAGCCCCCGTTTCCCCAGATGCGGCGGGGACCCAGGCAGGGCACTCCGTGGGCCCAGGCCCTGCCCCCGCCCTCCGCTGCGGAGCTCCGTAGCTAAGTAACCCTGGCTGGCGCGAGGCTCTGACGCCGGCGCCCGCGGGAGACTTGCGTGTGCCGCCTCCTCGGCTGGGCGACAGCTGTTTCCAGGCAGATGCCGCCCCCGTGCTCGGGAGCAGCGAGCGGCGGGGGGGGGGGGGGGTGTCCCAGATTTAAATTTGGAACGCGCTCAGAAGCACGCCAGCCTCCCGGAGCCCACGGGGCCCACGGGGCCCACGGGCTGGGTGCTCGGCGGGGACAGTGGCCACGCGGTGGGGGCCGGGGCCGGGGCTGGGCTCTCGAAGCCCCAGCTGGGTCGTCCCCGGGCCGCCTGTGCGGTGGGCGCGGCGCAGACTAGGGCACGATGGGCCACGTGGCAGGTCAGCGGAGTGGCAGGGTGGCGCTCTACCCATGGCCCCCTCAGAACACTCAGGTCTGGGGTCCCTGCACCCCAGGACCCCCCACGCCCCGGGCCGGCCTTCCCAGGAGTTCTGCAGGGTCCCTCACCCACCACGCGCCCCTGCTGTGACCCGTGTAGCCACTTGTAGTGGCGGACACCCCCACCTGGAAGTGAGGGCGGTCCTCCCCAGGGGAGGCCCTGCCAGGCCTCTGCCCCTGGGGTAACAGCAGGGGAGGTTGGGGGAGGCAGGGGAAGGTGGAGTGTTTGAGGTGGGCCACCAGGGCCGCCTCTGCCGCAGGGTGACTCCCCATATGTGTCCGCCCCAAGTGCTCTCCCTCTGCCCCAGGTTTTGGGGTAGGACCCTGACTTGGGGTCCCCACAGTGGCCAGCTGATGACCCTGCATGAGGAGGTCACCCAGGGAAGGCAGGCTGGCACCCAGCTAACCCTGCCCAGCCCCTGGCAGGCCGCCACCCCCCTCTGCCCCCGCCCAGGGGTGCCTGCTCTCTAGAGAGAACGTGGGGACCTGTTCAGACCGGGAGGGGGACGGGCCAGCAGTGTCTCCTGCACCCTGAGTAGCCCCAGCCCCCAGCGGCCCCATCTCTGGGGGTCAGGGCCCCGGGGACCCCACACCCACGGGTCACCCTAGCTGTAATTCCTCAGCAGGGGCCACAGGGGACCAGACACAGGTTTCAGGAGAGCCCCGGGGCCACATCGGGGGCTGCAGGCCGACCCCGAGGGGACCCTGCAGGGGCCGGCCGGGCTCTGCCCCTCCTCGCCCCGCCGCTGCGTCCGGGAGGACCTGCCCAGTGGAGGTCGGTGTCCCTGCGGGTCTGAGGGTCCGTCCACCTGCTCAGGCCCCTCCGCGCCCCAGCCGGAACTCTGAGCGGGGAGGGGGATCTCGGTTTCTCAGTGACCACGGACTCAGAGCTGCCTGTGTGCACACAGCCGGGCGGAACGCCTTCCCTCCGTGCGCCGTGTGCGGCCTGTCTCCCACGGGCGCAGTCAGGGCCCCCAGAAGGTTCTGTGAGGAAGGAGGAAGGGCCCGTCGAGGCTGAAGACACACCGTCACCGGAGGACCTCGGGCGCTCGAGCAGCCTCGGGCTCTGTTCCCCGCGGCCTGGGCCTGGAGGTCTCGGTCCCCGCCGGCCCCACGCCCTCCCTTTGCTTCCAGCCCATGTCAGGAAGACTCGAGAAAAAAAAAAAAACACCCAGCACTAAAGACACGGTCTTTGTTTTTGCAGTCGGTGACCCCGGCCATGTCTTTAGCAAGCCGCGGTTCAGCGCGCTGGCATGCGGCAGCCGTTCGGCGGTGGGGAAATCATAAAGCAGATGGAAGCTTTACATTTTTGTTTAGTTTTTAAGAGCAGTTTTTATAACATCGCTTAAAACCATTCTGATGCCTTGCACTGTTTACACTCGGAGCTTTGTAGCGAAGATGTTTACAGTATGGAGAATGTCTTAAGCTATTTTATAGTTATGATATTTAGATAATTGGCAAGAAAAAAATCGTTTGTTGAGATTCAGTGATGTTGGTAATCGCGAAGTAACTTATGAGTCTCAATAAATATGTCCAGTTCGGTGGAAAGTACAAACTCAGTTAAAACAAAACAACACAAGAGGGAATATCTTCGTGGTGAAATCATTTCCTTTTCTTAATCAAAAGATGACAGGCGGGGCCTTAGGAGTCCCATCTGCACGGCCCCCCTGGCCCGCGGTGCCCCTTGGTGAGCGGCAGCCGGGGCCCGGGTCCACGCCACCCTGCCCCGCGCGGGTTCCCGCGGGGCTGCGTGCTAAGGAGCCGTCATCCTTGCCGCCCACCTCCAGCCGGCCCGGGACCCCCCCTTTCCACGGGCAGACTTTTTTTTTTAATGTCAAAGAACTTATGCAGAGCAGGGAGTCGGAACTCCTTTTTTTTTTTAACTGCCCCAAAATGGCATTAATCAAAAACAATAACTCCTTTTAACTTTTCTAAGTGCTCGGAAGGCCAGGGCGACATAAGCTGTGTGTGGGCCGCAAATGTGCAGAGCGCAAACATTTCACAATAAACATGTTTAAATGAAAGTCCTGGCAAGATAGCCCGGGAGATAGTACATGCGGGGTTAATTAACGCACGCTCATAAAAATAAACCTCGCTTTTAAGATTCGACCAATAAAAATCATTAGCATATTTGGATCAGAGGCCTTTGTGTGTACGTGAACTTCTCCACGGTGAGCTGTCCCTCCCAACGCCTGGAGACAGACGGCAGTTCAAGTTCAAACCTCCCGGCCGCCTGCTGTTCGCCTCCAGCGCGGAGGTGTGGCGATGGGTTCCGGCTCTGTCTCTTCTACCTGCGACGCACCTCCTGGCGATGGGACCGACTTCGTCGTGTTCGACGTGCAACGCACAGTTGGACGGTCAGAAACACGCTCGGTTGCGTGGAAATACCTATCGGCCCACAGCACTCGGCGTTTGACTTGCACTGTCGTCAAATTCCTAGAGCGCATTATTTTTACTCCAAGATGTTTATTTTTTTTTGCTATCTTTTTTTTTATTTTTAGAGAGGGAAGGGAGGGAGAAAGAGAGAGAGAGAGAAACATGAATGTGTGGTTGCTGGGGGCCGTGGCCTGCAATCCAGGCATGTGCCCTGACTGGGAATCGAACCTGTGACACTTTGGTTCGCAGCCCGTGCTCAATCCACTGAGCTACACCAGTCAGGTATTTTTGCTATCTTAAATCGAATCATTTTGGCCTATTCATGAATGCTATCTTAAAAAAAATACTTCCTTGCCCTGGCTAAATCTAAAAAAATACTTCCTTGGAATCGTCCATTCCAACCGCTGTGGACTTCAGGTCGGGGACGGGGCCGTGCTCTGCGGCTCGCTGCCCTCCCAGCCCAGATGCGGCGGAGACGGCGCTGGCCTCGCCTTGTGCCTTTCGGACGGGCAGGGGCCGTCTGCTACCAAGGCCCCCTCGGTCGGTGCGCGGCCGTCGGCCAAACCGGGCCCGTGTGAAAGGGACCGAGGTCGCAACCCCCCGAGTCAGGGGTGAGCGGCGAGTTCGGAGACCATGGGGTTCTGCACCTCCGACCGCGCCTCGTCTCGGATCCTCAGGAAAATAAAAACGCCCGGGCAAAAATTACTGAGGAGAAGACTCCAGCTCGAGTTTAATTTCACCCAAGTTTATTGGCGGCTTACTTTGAACTAATGTGCAATAAAGTTGCCAAGAAGAACAATAGGAAGAAATGAGAAACACTGGATTTTGCGGTGCTTTCCCCTGTTTGTTTTAATAAAGACTGGAGAGCAGTGAACACCTGAATCGGTGGGTGATTCGGGTTTCGGGGAGGCCGTGCCCCCGCACCTGCTGTGATGAGACCGCTCACGGAAGGGCAGCCCGGGCCCCGGGGTCCCCCGCTCCTGGGGTCCCCCGCTCCTGGGGCGCCTGGGTGAACCCTCTGGTGGCGGCATCCCTCACCCTGCACCTCGGGGGGCGAGACGAGCGTCCGCTCCCGAGAAAGTGCCTTTCCCGTGAGTGTTTCTGGAGAAGGGCTCGCAAGTCCCCGGGATCCAGCGCTTTATAAACACTCTGTGTCTTCCTGCCCTCGCCGTGCGCCCGAGACTCAACAACATCGCCTGTTTTAGAGGGCGCCTGTTTATGGCTGCACAGCGAACCACTCTGTGTGTGTGTGTGGGGGGGGGGGCGGGGGGGTTTGTCCAGAAGCTGCACCTAGTGAATCCCGGGGCAGGGGCGGGTCCCTGTAACACCCGTCCCAGCTCTGGGTGCCGAGGCTGCTGAGCTGTCAGTCCCCCTGCCCTGGCGCTGGGGGCTGGGCCTGGGGCGGCCTGCAGGGGGGCTGATGTCCATCTGGGGACAAGGTGGGGGCGGCGCTGAGCACAGACGCCTGCCGCCCAGTCCCAGGTGGCCCCGGGCCTCTGGGCAATGGGATTAAGGTCCACCGGACCCTGGAGGGAGCACCTTTCCTGGTGTACGTGAGGCACAGGTGAGCACCCGCGGGTGGGCCCGGGGGTGCCGGGCTGGGAGACCACAGCTCCCGGAGCTTAGAGAGGCCGCGCTGCTCCGCACGCACCAGGAAGGAGACGCACCGCTGTCCCCGAGCCAGTCCCACCCGCGGACGCTGGGCGGGACCTGGGGAAGCAGCCGGGGGCCCCCCACCCCCAGGGGCAGCAAGTGACCTGACACCGTGTCGGGCCTTTTCCAGGTGACGCGTGGAGGTGACCGTGGGGACGAGCGCAGGCTAAGTGGGGGACGGGAGCCGAGGCCGGGTGGGGAGGGAGTGCCGGGGGCACCCCCGGGCCGTCCCGTGGGCAGGACTGGGACGCGGTTGTGGCCCACCCCAGCTGCCACCCTCCCGGGCGCCGGGCACGCTGCCTCAGTCCCCCCGCTCGGTGCCGGCTCCGCACCTCCCGTCCTGGGGTCGTGGGTGCTCGAGTCCGCCCCCGCACGGGCGCTGCCACGCTCTGGAAGCTGCGTGTGGAGTGAGCCCCTCCCCCGGGCCGTGCGTTGGCCAAGACGGGGCTTGGGGTGGCCTCAAGGGTACAGGTTCCCCATGGCCAGGAGGTCATTGGGAGACCCCTGGGCCCCGTCCCCCGGGGATGAAGAATAGTGGGGAGAGATGGGGCTTGAAGGGGAGACAGTGAGCGAAGGGCAGAGCCGGGCAAGGGCCAGGCTGCTGGGCTCAGCCCGCCACCTGGACCCTGGGCCACCCCGCGGGCCTGGTTCAGACACGGACTAGACGGCCGCTCGGGCCTGCTCCTCCTGCTGGCTCCTCTCTTCGCAGAGAAGCCCCAGCCACAGCTACGTGCCAGGCACACCGTCTCATCAAACTAATTAATCATTAATTAATGAGCTCGCTTAATTAATTAATCATTAATTAATGTGCTCACTTAATTTAATTGATTCTTGCGACAGCCTTGTGCGGTGGGTACGGCTGTCCGCCCCGTTTTCCTGGTGAGGAAACTGAGGCTCAGACAGGAGGTTCCGGGCGCGGGTCCGTGGTCAGACTCGGGGTGGGGGAGGGGACGCGCTCTGCCCAGGCCCCTCCCTCCGAGTCGAAGTTGGGGTGCTGGGCACCCCGCCGCATGCGGTCTCCGCCAGGCTCTGGGGCGCCTTCAGATCCGACTCGGCCGGGCCCCCTCCCTGTGCCGCAGTGAGGTGTGGGTCTCACCCACTTAGACGGGAAATAAATACCGTTTTTCATTTAACGGTTTGTTAGATGAGATTTTTATGTGAACCACATGGATTCAAGGAAACCCGTGAGACCATTCCAAGACGCATCCCAGCCCGCTGACGGCACCGGTGCGAGCAGACGCGGTGACGGGGCGCGGGTGCCTTCCACGCGCGTGGCTGACGTTCGGCCGTGGGGGCCCCCAGCCCCGTCCAGGGCGGAGCGGCGGGAAGTGGAGACGGTTCAGAGGAGTCCCCGCCTTCCTCCCGGGGGACGCGCTCCAGCGGGGTCTCCGGCAGTTCCTTTGGGGGCGGGGGGGGCGGGGGTCGGAGCTCTCGCTCCTCCGACCTGCGTCCAGGGCGGCCCTCCTGGCCCACGCCCGCGGCCAGAGGTGCGGCCGCTGCGGTCCTCCTTGGGGGTCTCGCCTGGGCCTGGGTCCGCCCGCCTCAGAGGGCACCCCCTCCCACTTGGAGTGGACGGCAGGGCTGGGGTGGGACAGCAGGGGACTCACGGGCTGGAAGGCGGTCCGGGCGGGTGGCGTCTGTGTCGTCCCGGTGAGCAGGCAGCGGGGACAGGCCCGGGGCTGGCCACCGCCACGTGGACCGCCAGGTCCAGGGCGTGCCCCTGTCCCCCACAGTCCGCCGGTTCTCAGACTGGCTGCCACCGGCCCCCGGGGTGCAAGGAGACCCGCTGGGAGCTCCCCGCCGTCGCCGTGGCTGCAGAAATCGTGCTTTTGTCCTTGGGGAGGAGCTGCTGGGAGCCGCTGCGAAACCCTGGCGCTGGCCCGAGTTCTTGGTTCTGGAGACATGACACCAGGTTCCAGGGAAGAGCGGAGAATCGCCGAGATGCGTCCGGGCGGCCGTCGTGAGTAGGAGCCGCCCGGTAGAGGGGACGAGAAACACGCTTGGAAGGCGCCGGGTGAGCTCCCAGGTCCAGTCCCCGCGGCAGGCAGCCTGGCCACCAGCACTCCTGGAGAGACGGGGTCCAGCTGGGAGAGCTGGAAGTCCAGCTGGGAGAGATGGAAGTCCACCTGGAGAGCTGGAGTCCACCTGGGAGAGATGGAAGTCCACCTGGAGAGATGGAAGTCCACCTGGAGAGCCGGAGTCCAGCTGGGAGAGCCGGAAGTCCAGCTGGGAGAGATGGAAGTCCACCTGGAGAGCCGGAAGTCCACCTGGGAGAGACAGAAGTCCACCTGGAGAGCCGGAGTCCAGCTGGGAGAGCCGGAAGTCCACCTGGGAGAGCTGGAGTCCACCTGGGAGAGATGGAGTCCACCTGGAGAGATGGAAGTCCACCTGGAGAGCCGGAGTCCAGCTGGGAGAGCCGGAAGTCCAGCTGGGAGAGCTGGAAGTCCACCTGGAGAGCTGGAGTCCACCTGGAGAGCCGGAAGTCCAGCTGGGGGAAGCTGTGCACAGGAAGGGGCCCGGAACCCACGGGGCACCGGTGCTCGGGGTGCCACACAGTGGTGGTCGCTGACAGTCGAGAGGAGACGGGGCACCAGCCCTGAGCTGAGCACCGTCAGATGCAGGACCTCCATCCCGAAAGAGGAGACGCGACTGGCCCCTCGGTGGCGACGGGACTTCTCAGCGTCAGAGCCGGGCTTCCTGGGCTCTGGGCTCGGGGCTGTGCGGCCAACGGCCTTGGCCCCCACCTCCCGGGGAGGGCCCGTCCGGGCGCGGCGGGCGCAGGGCCGCACCGAGCCAGGGGTCTGAGGTTCCGGCAGGAGGCGGAGTGTTCGTGCGCCTGTGCCTGAGTCGGCGGGGGTGGGACCCTGCAGGACCCTGCCGGCCGCCCCGCGGGGCTCTCCAGGAGTCTGTGTCCTCCGGGACGCGGGAGGAGCCACACGGGTGACCACACACTGGACGATGATCAAGGCCTCGCTCAGCCTTTCTCCTCTCCTGCCTTATGCCCACCCGGTCGGCGGGCGCGCTGGGGACGGGCGTGTCCACGCTCGCTGAGACGTGCCGGCGGCGTTCTTCCAGGCGTCCGCCGGGCACCGCTTCCGTTCGCCAGCGTGTCAGGCACTGTTCCCCGGCGCCTTTGCATCTGCGCGTCCGTTCACGGATTCACTGCGTTTCCGACCTGTCCGGTCGGCAGTCCGTCCCGCACCCACCGTCCACGCGTGCCTCCCCGTGTCCCTTCAGTTATCCGTCGGTGTGCACGCGTGTGCGTCTGTTAGTCATTCACGTACTTCACTCGTTCACAAACCAAACCCTCGAGGTCAGTGAGAGCCGCTGGAGCAGGTGAAGGAGTCGGCCGTGACCCAGGTCGACCCAGGCGTCATCACTGGGTGGGGACTCATGAAGGCGGACAGACAGGCCCAGGGTCCCTGAGGGACGACTGTCAGCCTGTGAGAGGTGCGGGCTGCACCCACAGGCTGCGCCCACGGGCTGCGACTGGGCGGTCCCAATGTCACCGTGGGCTGGGGACTCAAGTCCTCCCTCCCCCAATTTCCCGCATTGCCTGGGAGTTCTTGGGCCCCCCTAGGCCTCCTCGATAAGTCTTGTGACCCCAAGCCGTTCTTGGGTGGCTCCCATAAAAAGCAGGAGACGTCAAGTGCAGGGACCGGGGCTGCGGGGTGACAGGGCGGGAAGGAGGGGCCATCGGTCATGATGACATGTGAGCGGCAGCCGTGGTGTGGGCGGGAGACACAGGGACCGGCGTGGCGGGAAGGAGAAACTGCCCAGGGAGGCCGAGAACGAGCGTTCCGTCCTCGTCCCCCTCCCCCTCGAGGGGTCCCCCACCCACTGTCTGTGTTTGATCCTCGTCGTCCTGCGGTCCCCGAGGGCCAGGCGGGCAGTGCTGCGGGGCAGGGCGCGCGGCCGCGGCTCTGCGTGTGGAAGCGCAGACACTGCACCCCCTCCCCCGCCCCCGTCCCCGGGCAGGCAAGGCCTCCCCCGCAGCGGCCACCTCGACTGCAGCCAGGCCGCGCCGCCGCGCTCGGGCAGGAAGTTCTGCGGGGAGGACCCGCCTCAGCCCGCGCACTTGGCGGCGAGAACAGCTCCGCCTGGAGCTCCCGGCTGCCGCCAGGGCTGAGGTCACAGGGCCGCCATGCGGCCCACCTCGGTTTATAGCGACCGTGCTCTGCCTGACCTTCGACCGACCTTCCCGGGCACGACTCCTCACGCAGCTGCGTGCACGTCCGGCCGGACGGCCGTGGTTAGAAAGCGTTGGCCGCGAGGGCCCCTCCCGCAGTTGAGCCTCGTCTCGCGGTCCCCCCCCTCGCTGGCCGGGCGGCACCTGTCGGCTCCGACGCCCGACACTCCATGCGGCAGCCCGGAGGCCGCTGGACACACCTGCCTCCCCCCTTCACACTGTAGGTGACCCGCAAGGTTTCCCCCCAAGGAGCCCCCGCGGGGGCTGCTTACCCGAGTATCAGAGCCCCGCCCCCGCGGAGTGTCAGCTCACGGCCCACCCCAGGAGTGCTCGCTCGCTCGCTGTGCCCGGTCCCCTAGGCGACGACGCGGGGCCATGAGAGGGGCCACAGGAGCAGGGGGACACGCGGGCAGGCAGGGCCGCCCGGCGCGCCCGTCCCTCGGTCCCCGGGCCTGTCCCGCCCTCACCGCCCAAACGCCCTGTGGCTCACGGCCGCACCCGATGGAAAACACACGGCTGTAAACACCCAGGGCAGCCAGCAGTGTGGCGCGCGCGATATTAATTTCTCCTCTGGTTTATTTGTGAAGGAGTCCACCGTATAAATCACTGGAGCCACCAAGACAGAAAGGGAAATGTCATGTCCAAACGGAGCGGTGGTGTGTGTTCCCACTAGAACCGAAGGGTGTGCAGCTGGGCTGGTCCGAGGCTCCTGCTGCGGGGACCGGCTACTGTGGGCGCCCCGCTCCGGGCTACTCGGCGTGCTCCGGGCGTCAGCCCTCCCCCCCACCCGCCGCCGTCCTGGACGGCACGCAGCACCCACCGGCACGTGTCCGCCGAGAGCCCGGTGTCGGCCGGACAGTCCCCTCCGAACGCCGTCTCTCCCGACGTCTTTAATTAACAACCGTTTCTGACCCGGGCCGGTTGCAAGAGTTGCTCTTCTCTCCTGCTAAATTACGTCTAATGAACATATTTGCATGTTATCAGATACAGCCATATATCATTTCAAATTTCGGCGTTTAAGCCTGCATCCCTCACAACAGCTTTTGTGGATTAGTAAGCAGGTGAAATCAAAAATCTCATTTCATATCTGACATTAATAACTTTCAGGGGAATGAGCATTGGCATTTATGTCTGGGCCAGATCGAGCCTCGCGTCCTGGAAGCCCAAGGGCAGCAGACAAACCTCCTCGCCAGATAGGAAAATAAATCATGCATAATGCAGAATTTCTACCTTACATGTTAATTAATGTGTGCAATCAATTACTGATGTTACAATATGAGCAAGAAACTGGTGGGGAATGGGGCAATAAAAAATACCTATAGATTTATCTGCTTCTTTTTTCTATTTAAACAAATAGTCTTCAAGCCTGTGAATGCTGTGTTGAGACATGCTCTGAATAATAAGCATCATAAAATCTAATCAGATTTATAAGAGGAATTGATTGTTGTGGCAGGAAGAGAGGGTGGAAAATAAGCTGGAATTTAAGTGTTAATTTTTATGCTAATCCACAGTGGCTTCATATGAAGCAATTTTGTTCTGTGCCACAAATATAAAATTGTCCCTTGCAGAGAAATGTCAGCTTGCTAGACCTGAAAGCAGTAATTTATTAGGTATGTTTCTATTAGTATGTGTCAGAGTTGTTAGCAGGCTATACACACAATGGTGCTTCATACTTATCCTCCAAGTCTCAGAATGCTTCAGCTCAGTGGCTGGAACGCAGGGGCATTAATACATTATCATATGCGGGGTGGTCCGTGCCCTGTGGACAAAGGGCTATTTAATACAATTTAATGTCATTCTGAGAAGAAGTGGAAAAATAAAGACGGGGAATAAAACGGCATCTGTGTGTTTCCCAGCGCACTCATGCACAAACCCTGCGTTTAAGAGGTATGACATTTCTGCCAAGAAAGAAGAATAAAACTGGGCCATTTTTTTCCCTTCTAACCTGTTCCCCACTGCAGTCTTCTCTAAATGCTATTAAGTGATCGATTTACACGGCCCCGTGATGATGTCATCCGTAAGCAGGGGAATGCGGAAGGCAGCAGAATCCTCGTGACAGTGACCTTGTTTCGGGGTCCTCCGGCCCCCGGCGGCCTCGCTCCCGGGATGCGGTGTCAGGGAACGGACTTTCTGGACACTCTGGAGCTACCGGGGAGTGAATTAGCAGAGTTGAGGGTTCTGATGCAATTCACATATAGGTCAATTACATGCGCCAACATCTGCTGTCACCGTCATTTGCATGCGGCATTCATATGTTAATGACGCCTCTTTCTACTCAAGTAATATATTTAAAAAACAAGATTTGCATATCGGTTCGGATCGGTGTGGTAGGAGCCATGTATCCTGCTCTCCTTCCCGGGGTGGTGTTTTTTAGGGGCGCCGCCCCGAGTGATGGCGGCTATATTTGAGCCCGGCTCTGATTTATACGAGAACCCCTTCGGTTGGGGGGCGCTTCCATTCTAAAGCCGCTTACGGCTTTATAAATCAATAATGACACAGATGGACTGGTGATAATCTATTTAGAATGCCTGATAGCAAATATTGTTGCACAGATGATTAGAGTGGCAACTGTTTCAGCACAGACCTTCCTCTCCCTTTGCAAATGGTAAGTTTGAACCAGAAAAGAAAAAAAAAAGGAAAGGAAAGGAAAGAAAGAAAAAGTGCTGGTGCACGGACCCGGCGTCCGGACACCCCCGCGCTGGGTCTGGACGGCCAAGGAGGGAGCAGGGCGGATGAACAAAGGGGCCCCTTGCGCCTGCCGCTGCAATCGCATCCACCCCCTCGTCTTTAACAAAACAGGACCCCTTAATGGAATTGTGTCTTCAGGTGTGAATAGCATTAGAAGCCGCTCCGGCTCTCCTTTTTGCCCCGGTGCAGCGCAAGGAGGGAGAAAAATAAAGTGGAGGTTGTCAGAAGTGGCAGCTGCTTGGAATCCTGATAAATATAAGCTTTTATTGATCGGATGAAAATGAAAGATCCCAGGGCTAGGCAGTATTTAGCTTCTTGTCTGCGGCATATCACCCGTGGCCTTGCGTGGGGATAGGCTTTCACTCTCACGCGCCGGCTTTGATTTCATCTTTAACCTTTTCCGCTGAATTTCCTTGACCTCCGCGTGTGGCTGTGATTTCGTGAATCTGTTACATTTCACTTTACCCTGTGGCTTTCTCTATGTTCTTTTGTCGCAGGGACCCCGGGGCGCCCGCCTGGCCCTCCGTCAGCGCCTGCACCAGCGGCCCCTTCCCGGGCCCTCTCAGCGGACGGACTCTCCTGACGACACTATGCAGCTCACCTGCTAAGGTAAGACTTCCGGCGCCAGAACTGGCCGCCCCGCACGCAGCCCGGTGCTTCCTGGTCTGTCTCCTCCGCCCGCCACAAATTCCAACCCAGGAGCCCTGGCCCCCAGCCCCACCCCTGCCTCCTCAGGGGGGCGTCCTCCCGCTGGGCCAGCGCTGGGCCGGGGCGGGGCAGGGCTTCTGCCCGCCGGGGACGGGGGGGGGGTGGTGCCCCTGCTGTGGGGTGCAGAGGGAACAAAGGGACGGTGGGGAAATGCCCCCTTCTCAAGGCTTCTCCGGTTTTCTGCCGGGATCAGTCAGAGGCTTCGGTGCCCAGGCCCGAGGTGCCACTCACGTGTTCCGCTTCCCAGAAAGTGCCGGTGCTATTTGGAGTAGTTTTGATACAACCGAATCAAAGTGGAGATTTGAAATAGCTTTTCTGAAAGCCCGAGCCGAAGCCATAAATTATTCCGCACCACGATTCTCTCTGATAGTGAACTGTGCCCACCTCTCCGCCTGGCACCGCTGACGTGTGGAAAAGGGGGGCTGGGGAGGAGAACGAAGCGTTTAAATCCGGGGTGCCCAGGGCCTCGGCCCGGCGTGCAGGCCAGGCGATAGAGGACCCCACCACTTAGGCTCCCGCAGGTATCCCGCGATCTGGGCTGTTATTAGCGACGGCCCGGGCGCAGGGTTCCGGCGGGAAGGGCGAGGAAAAAGGCAGGAAAAGCCATCACATGGCCTGCGAGGGCCCGGGCGCTGGGGCGCCGCTGCCCGGCGGGCGCTCGTGGGAGGAAACGTCGGTAGCACGCACGGGGGACGTCCCCCTCCTCCTTCACCCCGGTTATTCGGGTTGGAAAGTGTCGATTTCACACCGCGGCGGTGTTCTCGCGGCGGGCGCGCCTGCGTCTCGGAGAGCAGTGTCGTGGCCTCGGGGCGCACGCACGGGCTCCTCAGGGACGCGGCCGCCCACGGGCTCCGGGCGGAGGCTCCCCGCAGGAGCTGCTGGCGGGTCCCCTCCCTGGCACGTCGCAGGCAGAACGCTTTTCGGCTCCGGAGCTGTTTGCTTGGGAAAACAAGCGTGCGGTTGCCAGTAAGGTTTAGACTTTGCCTGGCAGATACAGGAACGTCTGCGAAGAATATTTTCCCTCTTGGGAGGCAAAACACAGATGGGGGAGTGAGGAGCCTCGCAGAGCTGCGCTGCTACATTGGCGGCGGGGATGCTGCCGCGCCGATGCTCACGGCTTGGGAAGGCCGGGCTCAGCCGTCCGCACCCACGGCCGCGGGCAGGGCCGGGGCGAGGCTGGCCTCCGGGTGGGGTGCGCCGGCCGGCTCGCCCTGGAGGGATGCCGGCTCCGTCCTCCCGTGTGGGGAGAGGAGGCCCGGCGAAGGAGCTGCCGTGGTCCCTGGACCCACGTTGGACGGGCAAGGGTGCCAGGGCCCTGTGTGACTGGGGGGGACGCTGTCGGGGCAGCAGGTGCGACTGAGACAGTGTCCCGTGCCAGGGGCGGAGACGCAAGGACACACTGACAGGGGTCTCGCCCGGCTCTCCGCTGTGAGACCTGCGCAGTGAGGAGTGAATGGCCGCAGAGATGACCGGGAACAGAGCTGCAGTGTCCCCGGGGTCGGCCTCAGGGAGGCGGGGGTCCTTCCTGTTCGGGGAACGGGTACCTCGCTGTGGTCTGGGGTCGGGGGTGCTGTACGCAGGACCAGAGCGTCAGGTCCC
Organism: Phyllostomus hastatus; assembly: GCF_019186645.2. NCBI lineage: Eukaryota > Metazoa > Chordata > Mammalia > Chiroptera > Phyllostomidae > Phyllostomus > Phyllostomus hastatus. The sequence continues at coordinate 30,999,085 of NW_025334024.1, forward strand.
AGAGCAAGCTCTGTGCCCTGGAGACGGGGAAAGGGGACGGACGGGTCTCCGAGACGGGGGCAGCCCGTGGGCACCGTCCTCCCCGCCTCTCGCGGCCCCGCCAGCCCCGCCTGCGCCCGGGTCCCCAGCATCTGAGGCTGCGGCGAGGGGAGCCGCCGAGCATTCCTGGACCCGGGGCCCTTGCGCTCGGCCGCCCCACCGTGCCCGCCCAAGGCTTCGACGCGGACGCCCGACCTTTCCGAGTCCTGTGGACGCCGACGCCACACGCGTGCGGCTTCGGGATGCCCCGGAGCCCTGTCACGGGCCCAGGCGCCCGCCGGCGTGGAGCGTGTCTCACGCGTGGGGCCCAGACTGAATGTCCGTCCACAGCGTGGAGTCCGGGGGAGCCGGGGCCAGAGCAGGGCCGCCAGGCGTGGCCGTCCACCCTCCAGCGGGAGGACCCCGTGCTGGCCTGTGGCCCCCGGGGGTGGCCCCAGAGCCCGTCAGGTCTCCCCTCCTCCACCGAATTCACGCAGAGTGGCTCCCGCTGTCCCCGGGGTGTGGGAGGGCCTGGACCCCAGGTGCCCGTCCCGGCGGGGCTCCTGCCGCCCAGGGCAGATGCGTAATCGCCGTAGTTAAATGCTGCGTGGGGGCTCTGGGGGTGCACAGAGGAGGGGGGGCAAGCATGAATTCCGTGTGGCATGGTGACCAGCTCTGCGTGTTCGTGTGGGGTTCTGTGTCGCCTGGACCATCACCTGGAAGGCTGGGGCTCAGGGCTGGGGGACCCCACGGGGTCCCCTGAGGCAATAGCAGGAGCCACGGCCAGGACCCACACTGAGCCGGCGAGGCAGGTGCTCTCAGAGCAGCGGGAGCTCGAGGTGGTGGGAGGGGTGGGCCTGGCCTCAGGTCCTGGGGTGGCCTCGGTGCCTCCTCTCCAGGCTTCGGGGGCAGGAGCTGCCACCCGTCCCGTTTTCCGGGGGAGGAGACTGAGGTCGGAGAAGTTTCTGAGGCCCCCTCGGCTCACACAGCTGGGTGGTGGTCAGGCCCGGGTTGAGGGTGATGCTTCCTGTTTCGGAGTCTGGTCCCCTGGCCGGGGAGCAGGCGGGGACAGACGGGGTCCCTGTGCCCGGGGACCTTCCACCGCAGGGCAGGGATGCGTGTGACAGGCCACGCACGTAAGGTGGCGCGGGGCAGGGGCCGGGGTGGCCCCCGAGGAAGGCCCACGGGCAGGGACGGGTCTGGAGGACGTGGAGGAGTCGGCCAGTGGAGGGCTGGCAGGGGCCTGGGGTGCGGACGGGCTGCCGGCCCTTGGTGCTGGGACCCTGAGCTTGGGGGCAGGGGTGGGGGCGGGGTGGGGCCTGGGTCCGCCGTGGCCTTGCGGACTGCAGGACGTGGTTTCTTCCACATTCATGTCGCTTTTATCCAGAGGGAAAAACGTGTCTTGAGAAGCCCACCCTCCTAGGTGTGGGGGTGCTGCTAGGAGCCGGAACTCCGTGCGTGGCTTGAACCGGCTCCTGGCAGGTGTGTGCTGTGGCCTGCGGGGTGTCCTGGTGACTGGCCTGAAGCTGGGGATCGCCGGCCCGGTGGACAGTGCCCCACGACCACTCCTGCAGACCCAGCCTGCGCCTCCTCTGCAGCCGGAGCCCCCAGCTGTGGGCCTGGCCGGAGCTGCAGGTGGGAGGGCCCTGGGGCCCCCGTTGACCAGGGGACCGTCACAGGGTGCTGGTGCCCCCCACTCAGTACAGGGAGGGGTGAATACCAGGTCCAGTCGTGGTCACTGCGCCGGCGCAGTTCCGGGCCGCTGACAACGTGCAGGGCGTGCTCTCCCCGGGCCCGCGGCGCGGCTGTGCGGCTGAGCCCCGGGCCCACGCATTGCCGGTCACTCCCGGACCTGAGAGCCCCAGGGTGAGGGCGAGCAGGGCCGCCCTCACTTGACAGGTGAAGAGATGGGCCCAGAGAGGCCGAGGGGCTGGCCGTGGTCACACCCCCGGGCACTGGCCGAGCTCCATTTGGGTCCAGCCCCGTTTCCCCCAAACAGAACAGGCCGCCCCTGAGGCAGTGCCGCGTGAGGACAGCTGGGGGCCGGCCGGTGTCTCTGCTGCCCAGCAGGCCCCGTGCCGGGGGCAGCAGTGAGAGTCGGCGGTCACTCACAGACAGACCGTCCGGCGGCCCCTCTGCTGTCTGTGACCCTCACAGTTGGTGGCACCGAGGTTTCGGTGACCCAGTGCGCCCCGAGTCTGCATCACTCTCTACGGTCTGTGGAACGTAGGGACGGCAGAGCCTGAGGCCCAGCCACGCCCAGGACGCAGGGAGGCCAGGGCCCTGGCTGGGGTTCCTGACACCTGCCCCTCCGGTGTTCCAGCGGGCCCCCTCCAGGGCTACAGACAGACCTGGCCGGTTTTGGAGAGGATGACCGCTGCCAAAGGCAGCGTGGCCCAGAGAGCCCTTGGACTTGGCCCCGGGCTGCGGCTGGGGGCGGGGCACCGGAGCAGAGGCGCTGGCCCGGCCTGCACTGTGTCCCGGGCAGGCCTGGACCCCGGGCAGTGTCGCGGGCCCACACTCGGGGTCCAGGCGGCAAGTGCGCGCAGCCGGCCGTGACCGGAGCCCACCCCACTGCAGCCACGCGTGGGGCGGGGGCAGAGTTTTCCCAAGTAGCCACAGTTTTTAAGGAGAGAGAAGTAAAAAATAAATCTAATTCTTTCGTTTCTTCCTCCCCTCTAAGGCTAGCAACTCATTTAAGTTCCAAACACTCTTCCTGCAAGTGCGACGTGTCTGTGGCCTGGACAGAGCTGCGACCTGCCCTGGGTGACTGCACTCGGCTCAGAGCCCAGGGTCCCACACCCCCGTGACCCAGACAGGGCCGAGTGCCCCGGCCGCCCCGGCAGCCCGGCTCCGGAGGGACGGGGGACGCACACGGGCCGGTGGCTGCCCTTCCCCCCCGGCAGGGGGGCCAGGGCCAGGGCCTGGCTGCACGGGAGGGAAGCCCTCGACTTCTGGACACGCATTTCCTCCACGGCTTCCTGCTGGACCTGCTCCAGGGTCCTCGCAGGTGGGCGGGGGGCGGGCCGGTGTCCCACGGACACCCCTTTGCGGGCCTCTGCACCCATCGCCCTGTGTCTCCCCACCGCCCGAGCCGCAGGCGCCTGCCCGAGTCCCATCTGGGGATGTGGTGACGGACGGGTGTGATTCCTGGGCACCAGGGTTTGGGGACAGACCCCGCCCTTCCCGTGCCAGTCTCGGGGCTGCTTGGGGGGAGGCCCTGCCTCCCCTGAGGCCGAGGGCCCCCTGGGCTGAGACAGGAAATGGCAGGCCGGCTGGGCCACCCGTCCCCCGGCCCTTCCTGGCCCTGCGACTCCACTCCGTCCCTCGAAGTGGCCCCTGCCCCCGGCTCCCTGGTGAGCGGCAGCAGGTGGGCCGGCTGCTGCCCAGCCGGGGGCTGCGGCCAGGTGCTGGGGCGGGGCGGGGCGGGGCGGGCCAGCCTGCAGCCCCACTCCCCCATGGCCCCGGCCCGGCTGCCTCCCTCCCGTCCGCACATCACGTGGACTTTCCGCGTGTGTAACGTTATTTGTTTTTATTTCCGTGATTCCTTCATTGTTTGCACAACGCTGTCAGACTGTTGCCTGGAAGTATCGCAGGGTAATTGCGGAACGCCTGCATAAGTAATTCCGCAGGAAACCGGGCCTCGTCTGCATAGAAAATTGTTTCTCGTGGCTGCATCCACGGACTTCATTATGTCGAGGCCGCTTGCCGGCTCGCACCTTCCCCGCCGGCCACGGAGACGGGACGCCAGGAAACGCTCTTGTCACTCTCCCTGGTCCTGTGACATTTCTGGAGGGGACCTCGGGGCCAGGGGGCCCGGCCGAGCCCGGCCGGGGCAGGAGGGCACTCAGGGTTGGCCTCCGCGGCGGCGGGGCGGCCGGCGGCTCCTCCCCCGCCTGGGCCCGGCGTCCCCTCCGACCACGTTTCTGTGATATTGATGGTGTGTGGTGAGGAAGAAATGTGTTTTATTCTCCAGTCTCACCCTGCTGTTATCAAAGTAACTTCCAGCTTATTAGCGACAAAGGACTTTTCTCCCCGCCGCTGCCCTGTTCGCCAGGGCTTCCTGAATTAAACTGCTGCTTCCTGTCCTTTATATGCACGGCCACATCTGGGCAGCCCGCGCACAGCCCCGCCGCTTAATAACAATCACCTTCCCTTTCAGTCTCTGTTGATTGTTTCTAATTCACTCTGACAGATAGCGCCTGACAACTTGCCGGCTCTTCCCTCCCTCCGTGACCTGGAGTTACTCACAGCACTTATAGAGGCTGTCATTTTTAATATTTGATTTCATTTTAAGTTATGTGTTTTACTGAGAAGATGAAACCAAAAAAAGGGGACTTGTAATGGAACATAAATTTAACCCTTCTCGCCGCCCAGCTGCAGCCGCAGCCGCAGCGGCCTGCCCGGGGCTGGGTGCTCCTGCCACCCCCAGCGTGGAGGCGGCTGCTGCTGCTGGCTCTCTTTTCCTTTCCTTTCCTTTCCTTTCCTTTCCTTTCCTTTCCTTTCCTTTCCTTTCCTTTCCTTTCCTTTCCTTTCCTTTCCTTCCCTTCCCTTCCCTTCCTTTCCTTTTCTCTCCTCTCCTCTCCTCTCCTCTCCTCTCCTCTCCTCTCCTCTTCCTATCCCTTCCCTTCCCTTCCTTTCCCTCCCTCCCTCCCTCCCTCCCTTCCATCCATCCATCAATCCATCCATTGCTGGAAACAAAGCTTCGTTTCATATTTGTCCTTTTAATGGCCCGTGATGAGTTTACAGAGTGAACCGAAGTGTGCCCCGCTTTGTGTGATGGACAGACCTTTGGGGGTCTCCCTCTGGAGGGGGGAGAGGCCTGGCAAAGTGGCAGGTGCGCAGCCCCAGTGAGGTGTCAACACGTGACCTCGACCTTCCTCTCGGGGGCCGCTGCCCGCCCGTGGTGCGGAGAGGCGCCACCACCTTCCCTGGGCGGGGGACGGGCCGCACCGAGGGGGCCTTCCAGAGAACGGGGGGGGCAGGAGGGCAGTGGGCGGAGGCCGGACACCCATTTCCTCTGCCCCTTCCCTCCGAGTCTGCGGGGCAGGGTCCTCCTGGGCGGGCACTCCGCCATGACTCTGCCTTTGTTCGCCATCAGACAAAGGCCCCTGTGTCCCTCCCGCCCTTCAGAGGTCGAGAGCCTCGGGGCCGCGCATGAGGTCAGCCCGGCGAACGGACACCACGGCGTGCAAGCAGAGGCCCGTGAACCCGGGGCGCCTCCCAGCTGCCGCGGCCGCCCTCAGTGGCCGGCCGGTGGGTCTGCCCCAGGCACGCGGTGCGTCGTGGTGGCTGCGGAAGTGCCGTGCGCGGGGTCTGCTGTGGTCTCGGTTAAAACCTCGATTCCCCGCTGTCCCCAGGGCTGGTCTCCCTGTGAACATCACTCCCGGGCCCCGTGTCCAGAGCTCCCTGGGGCAGAGGGCGCCTGCCAGACCAAGGGCCCGGCAGGTGCCCAGGGAGCAGAGGCGGCGAGAGCCCCCGGCCAGGGCGGCTTCCCGGGCCTGACAGGCAGGGGCAGGACTCGGCCGGCTTTCCTACCCCCGGCCCCCCCCCAGGCTGCCCGGCTCGCGGCTTCCCCGCTGCTCCGAGGCCCCCGGCCGGGCGCGAGGACCCCCGAGTCCTGGGCGGCCCTGTCTCGGGCCGGCTACACCGAGACGGCTCTTCCCTTCTCCAAGGCCGTCCCTCCTGGGACAGTGTGCACACGCGTGCACTTACAGGTGTGTGCACACGCGTGCACTTACAGGTGTGTGCACGTGTGCACACGGGGAGAAACGGCCAGCGGTGGCTGGGCGACGCGGGTGATCCCCACAGCCGGCGACCCGCCCTGGGCCCTGGGCAGGAAGGAGGAGCACACAGGGGCAGCCCAGGGCCGCCGCCGCGCCCCCCCCCGCCTTCAGGGGTGGGCTCGCAACGGGCTTCGGAGGAGGGTCTGCACGGGGGTGTGTGTGACCTCCAGCCAGGACAAGCGATGCTCCCCGCCCCCCCCACAGTGGGCCGTGGGGCTGCTGCTGGTGCTGGTGGCGTCAGAGAGAAACTGGGGGTGCAGACCGGCTGAAGGCCCGGACCTGGGTTTTGTGCTCCCCCAGGGGCCCCCTCTTACCCGGCAAGGTGGGGAGCCCCTGTGTTGTCCACCCCACCCCCACTGTCCCGACCACCCGCGGAGTGGGCGCCGTGCTGGCGTGGGGCGAGGGCCGGCCGGCTGGGACTCGACCCCGAGATTCCCGGACCCCGGCCTGCTGGGGAGTGCCCGTGGGGACAGCCTGGTGCTGTCCTGCACCTCGGGGGTGCCCGTGCCGGAAGCTGTCACAGAGAGAGCGGGGCCAGTGCTGCATTCCCACAGCCCTGACGGGTGAACAGAGTGGCATGAGAGCCACGCGGGCCGATGACGGGGGCGCTGGTGACTGTCCTGCGTGTGCCCTGGGCTCAGTGCCGTGTGGTCTGGCAGACGTCGGGCGCAGCTGGCAGCTTGGGGAGGGCATCATGGTGCACCGGCCGGCGCTGGGGCCGGACCCAGGGACGGGAGAGTCTCATCAACGCAGACGAGGAGGAGGCAAGACGGGACGCGCCTGCAGAAGCAGGAGTTTTCCAGATGCGTCTGCAGGTGGCGGTGGGGGCGGGCGTGAGGCTGCGGAGGTGGCCGATCCAGGCAGGAGGGGGACCCTGGGAAAACCGTGGTCGGTCGGAGAAGCTGCCGTTAGAACGTAGGACATAAGCAGGCAGGGGCGGAGGTGTGGGGGGCCTGAGGGCGCCAAGTCGGGGTTCTGTGGCCGATCGGGGCGCGGACAAGGAGCGGCGTCTGGAAGGCCGCCTGCAGAATCGGATGCTGCCCGGGCGCAGGGCGTGGGAAAGGGCGGAAGACCACCCGTCAGTGTGCTGCGCCCCCGCCGCCGGCCTTCCCTCGCTCGGGGCTTGGAGAGACCTCGGGGACAGCGAGGGGAAGCCGAGGTGACAGGCGGGTCTGGGGGTCCAGACGGTCCGGCCGCCCACGTGCACGCTCACAGGCAGCAACCCCCACCCCGCCCCCCATCAGGCCAGGGCCACCAGCGGCACGCGACCAGGTGGCCTTCAAAAGGTGATCACAGAGGCTGCTCTTTACACAGAAGGAAACCCACGCTGGTGTTCCTCGGGGTCACGCGCATTGTTCCTTTCGCACATGCACAGAAGACCCACTCTGGGCCCCGCCGGGACCGCGCCGACGCCAGGAGCGGCCAGGACAGCGGGACAGTCAGCAGATCCGTCTGTCCTTCCGCTGGCCTCCCCGGCCGGAGGGCGCGGCCCGCGGCTCTCCAGCGCGCTGGTGTGAAACCCAAACATCCGCCGCCGCTGGCGATCTCATAGTCGAGGACCACTGACGAAGCGGACGCTTAGTCATCTTGTTTACCCGGGCTGTAAACAGAGGCCGGGCATCAGGGATTCTTCTTCCTGATAAGGGCTTCGGCCCCTGCCTCTCTCTGCCCCACCCCCCGCCCCCACCCGCCGCCTCTCCCCTCCTCCCTCGTTGTCTTCCCCGTTTCTGCCTTTTCCCCTTCTCTCCTCCCGTCCCCTCCTTCTCCCCTTCTCGCTCCCCCCCACCTCTTTCTCCTCCTCTGCTGTAAAAGGGGAGGGACCTGCTGGAGCTTGGTGGCCACTCGGGCAGGGAGGTGGACCAGCCCGTGGGTCCGTCCTCTGGAGCTGCTGGGTGTCCCCGGCCGCCGAGGCAGAGCTGGGCCGTCTGCCAGGGGCGACCCCGTGGGCTCAGCCCCGTCCTCACCGCTCCCTCCCACCCAGGGCTGGGCCGTGGAGCCCGCAGGTGCCTCTGGCCGTGGAGCGGGGCCTGGGCCCCACAGGCTAGGGGTCCCGGGGACGAGGCCCTGCAGGCCTGGGAGGAGGGCACAGGTTTTCCCGGGAATGACCCCCAGCCCTAAGTGGCCATGTTTGTCATTCACCCGCCTCCATTCTGATTTTTTATCATGCTCTTGCTTGTGGGCTTAATATTTTTTAAGAGGGCACATGCCTTTTAATTAAAGATTATATTTAGCTCTGTCTTAAGTAATCCGATCTAAGAAATCTCTGGTTTGATATACCAGTTGTATACAGGGGGCGCAAAAGTAGGTTTGCAGTGGTTCGGATGGGAAGCAATACAATAATGAATAAATGATAATACAAGAACAAACTCTGTGTTCTGTGCACTGACAAATGTAGACTACTTTTCCCCCACCCCATATATTTTTATTTTTTAGTATTAGTTTTTTATTTTTATTTTTTAATGCTTTTATTTATTCATTTCCATAGAGAGGGGAAGGGAGGGAGAAAGAGAGGGAGAGAAACATCAGTGTGTGGTTGCCTCTCACGTGGCCCCCTACTGGGGACCTGGCCCGCAACCCAGACCTGCGCCCTGACTGGGGATTGAACCAGTGACCCTTTTGGTTCACAGGCTGGCGCTCAATCCACTGAGCCACACCAGCCAGGGCCACCCTGTATATTTTCATATTAAATATTACAATTATAACAGAAGCCTTCACTTTCCGAAAGGAGCTTTTCTGCGCTGGCTAAAATTGTCCTGCGTCTGTGGGGTCTGCTCGCAGCCCTCTGGGGGTTGCCTTGCGGCCTGTTTGGAAGGTCCGAGTGTGGCCGGGCCCTGAGGACCAAGCTCAGGCTGCGCGTGAAGCTGGGGCTGAAGGAGCCCCTCCCCTGCCTGCCCCCGCCCACGGCAGTGTCCCCTCCAAACTCAGAGTCCCCCCTCCGAGTCCACGCTGTCCCGTCATCTCATGGTGCTCTGGTCGCATCCGACAGTGCTCCGAGCGGCTGCCGGGCCTGCTGCCTGTGGCCACACCCCCCGCCCCCGAGAGTGGGCGCTGAGCGATCTGTGTCGGCCACAGCGCCTGCTCTCCCGAGCCAGCTGTCTGCTGGTCTGTCCCTCTGTCCATCCATCCATTGTCTGCCGTGTACCTGCCTGTCTGTATCTAGGCGTGTCTCTACCTTCATGTGTCGTCCAGCTGCCCGCCTACCCACCTGTGTCCACGTATCTGTTTATCCGCCATCTCTGCGTGCGTGTGTGTGTGTCTCTAGCATGCACGTATGCCACATGCACGCACCCGTCACCCCATATGCAGGTGTCTATCCTGCGTGTGTGCGTGTACCACCCCTGTGTGTGTGAGCCCGTGGGGTACGCATACATGTACCCATCACGCACGCCTTATGCATTTTTCCTCCCTCCCTCTCCCCCTCCTTTCCTCCCACCGGGTGAGACGGGCTGTTTCAGGGCCGGTCAGAGATCCAAACGGACTGCGTCCCTGCCCTCAGGCGCCTGGCATTCTCGTGGGGGGAGGGGGAGGAGGAGGAGGAAGCAGCAGACAGACAATCAGACAACCAGACAGATGGGGCGGCAGGAAACTGTGTGTGGGGAGACACGCCATGCGGAGCATTAAAATGGGACGGACAAAGGAGGGACAGGCCCGGCCAGACAGAGGTCGGGGGGACCCTCTGAGGAGGTGACCTGGCAGCGAGGTCCGTGAGCACGGGGCGGCCCTGGAGGGCGGGCACGGCCCGTGTCGGGGGCCCGGCAGCCGGGCCAGGCTGATGGTTGCAAGGTGCAGAAAAAAACGTCCAGACAGAAGGATGAAAATGTGCCTCCAAGTTTGACGGGGATAAGTTTTTTCCATTCTCGCCTCCTGGGCCGCAGCCCTTGCCGCGTGAGAAGGTCCGAGGCCCTGCCTCCACAGACCCCTGGGGCCGGTCCCTGCCGGGCGGGGGCGGCGGGGGGCCGGCGGCGGGGCTGCGCGTCCCCGCAGGCCGGGGAGCGCACGGCGACGCGGCCCTGCTGACATGCTGATATTTCATTTTAATCTTGAGTGCCAGGTGACTTTCCAAATGAAGTGTCTCAGGCGAGGCTCTAACTTACATGAAATAGAAGAGTTTAATGCTAATTAAATACCATCTGAGAACTGAAGTCATATTTATGGATGGTGTGAAAGAGCGTCACCCAGGTGGATGGGCCGGCTGGGGACGCACCTTCCCCGTGAGGCTCCTCTGCCGTTCAGACCCGCGCGCCCCCGACGTGGCGATGCGCCGGGCCCGGGGCGGGGCGGGGAGGCTGGAGTGGGCCCCTCAGCTCTCTGCCCCTTGGGGGGGGGGCCAGCACCGTTGGCGCGTGTTGGGTTCCGAGGGTCTGCGGTGGAGCCGCGGGGAGAGCCCTGGGGGCTGCCCGGCCGCAGGCTGAGTGGTGAGGGGCGGGAATCCGGCCGTGGCTCCCGGCACCACTGGTCTTGGGGAGTGACTCCCTGTGGAATCCCGGTTCTCCCGGTCTCACCCACCACCTCCCTCCCTCCCGTCCCACCGCAGTCGCCTGCTCTCCCCAGACCAGCCGCCCTGAGGGCCCCTGGGGGGGTACAGGGCCCCGTCTTCCCCCCGCCGCCTTGTCTCCCGTGGTCCCGGCTTCACGCCCTGTCTCCTGGCCGAGGCTTGAAGCGACTCAAGGGAACAGGCTCTGGTCCTCCCGATCCTTCTGTGCCCCAAGGACTTAGAGATTCTCGGGGCGGCGGGGGGGGGCAGGCGGGGAGGTGCTTCGGGACCCCCCGTGAGGAGGCACTGGTGTGGTGCAGAACTGGCCAGGCGGCCACGTGCAGGGGGTGGGGGCTGGTGGGCCCGGCGGGACCCTGAGGCCCGACCTCCGGCTTTCCTTTCGAGAGGCCCCCCCCCGCCCCCACCGCCCCGCCTCCGATGCCACAGGCCAGGGCCCCCGGGGCCTCGTGTCCCCGGACCTTTGGGTTTTTCCAGGGAAGTGAGAAATCTGGAGTTTTATTTTTAAAATTCCCTTATTTTTATTTGTTAAAATTAATGTGCGGACCAGCCGATTACGCCCTCCTTCCTATTTTCCCGCTGGGCTTCGGTCCTGTCTGCCGCCCCGCCGAAAGGTCTCTTCAGACTCCAAGACCGCACGTGGCCGGTATCTTCTTCTAGCTTTTCAGCCGTGGGTTCCTCAGTCCCGACGAGTGAGAACGTTTCACTCCGTGTGCTCGGAGCTCCCGCGAGGTCGCGTTACTGCCTGCAGCTTCGAGGTGCAAGTGGATCCCCCCCGCCCCCAGGGGAGCAGGGATCTGATCGGTGCTCCCTCCTCCTCGAGGCTGAGGGGCACGCCACGCACGTTTCCCGCCGTGGCACGGCCGCCGTGGCCTCTGGTCGTGTGTGAAATGTGCACACGAACTGCGGCCCGTTGCTGGGTCCTTCTCCGAGTCTCTGGCCTGTCTGTCCAGCTTCGCTCCATCTCCTCGTCGTTTCATTCACAGCAGGTACCCGACGCTTCTGCGTCTGTGGGGCTCGGGCGGCCTCACGGCTCCTCCTCGTTGGGGTTTCTCTGGCTGTCCTTCTGCATTTGTTTGTTGTTTTTTTAGAATAGTTTTAATGACATACCATACAATTCTCCCCATTTTATATGTGCAATTCAGCGATTTAGAGTAAATTTACCAAATCGTTTGGCCACCAGCGTGGTCCAGTTTTAGGGGGGTTCTCCACCCGCGTGGCGTTCCGTGCGGTCACCCCCAAGTGCCGGTGTCGGCCGCAGGCGGCTGCCAGTCTACCTGCTGTCGAGGTTCCCCTTCTCTGGACATTCGTGTGAAAGGAACCACACGGTCCGAGGCCCCTGGCACCTGGCTGCTTTCACTGAGAACAATGCTTTCGAGGTTTTCAATTTTTGTAATATCTATATTTTAGTGATTTTGGTACTTAAAAGGTGTTCATTTGGAAAACTCCAGTTCAGTAGCATAAAATCTAGTGAAAATGGTTTTTTTAAAAATCTGCATTTTTAAATGGAACTCAGCTACTTCCGGCAAGTTCTGTTTCTCTTAGACTGTCACGCGGGCCAGACTGAGCACGCGCATCGGTGGGATTCGGCACGTAGGTCCCGGGTGCGGTCGCTGGTGCTCACCGGCCCGGGGGTGATTCCAGGGGTCCTGCTGGGGAGAAGCCGGGGTGCCAGGGGGCCGGTGACACTGGTCCCCGAGCAGCTCGCCCCGTCTGCTGAAGGGGAGTCCCTGGGCAGGGCGAGGGGACTCAGGCCGCTCCGTGAGGGTGGCCCCAGGAGATGCCTTTTTCTGCCGCCCGCCTGTCTGTGCCCCTGCCCCCCGCCCCCGTCACGTCCACATGGACTGCCGCGTCAGGTGAAGTCAGCAACGGGCCGTGGAGTGTGACCGAGGCCTCTCCTTCCCCAGGTGCACGTGGCGTCCGCCCCACCGTGCGGCCGTCTCGTGGTGGCGGTCCATGGTGGTGGTCCGTGGTGGCTGTCTGTGGCGGCTGTCCGTGGTGGTGGTCTGTGGTGGTGGTCCGTGTTGGTGGTCCGTGGTGGCTGTCTGTGGCGGCTGTCCGTGGTGGTGGTCCGTGGCGGTCCATGGTGGTGGTCCGTGGTGGCGGTCTGTGGTGGCTGTCCCGTGGTGGTGGTCCATGGTGGCGGTCCATGGTGGCGGTCCGTGGTGGCTTTCATAGTGTCTCACCACCTTGCTGCTCTTCACTTTACTGGCTGCGGCACAAGGTTAAACTTTCAATGGAATTTTCAAAGTTTAAACGGGATTAAGGTGGTTAAAAATACGTCCAAACGGTGCGGCCGTGTATTTCGTGGGGAGACGCTGCTTCCTTCCGCTCGCTAAAGGATGTGATCTCCTGTTTGTAAATGAGACACTTTTCCGATGCTCAGAACGGGAGCTCGCGCTCCTGTGGGGGGGGGGGGGCTTCCTGCGAACTAGGCGTGAACTCGTGGGGTGGGGTGGGGTGGGGAGGGAGGGTCAGGCCTGGGCCGAGTCCGTGGGGGCCCAGCCCTGGACGTCCCTGTCCTGGCCCCAGGGCGTGGTTCCGACCTGGGGTGGCTTTGACCTGGTAAATAAACACCCTGAAGGGTTTGGGGACATTTTCTCACACTCTACAAAGCGGTGAGTGACGATACTGTTGCCTCTGGCGACCATAAGGTAAGCAGGTTCCCCGGTGAAAATATGTGGGTATGTAATTGAATATTTTTTTTGCTGGGATCCCTTCTGGAACTCTCTGGCCATGTTTAAGGAGGAGACCAAGCCGGGGGTGCATTCGGGGCTGCCATCAGAATACAGTTGTCCCACGTTCGGGTGACGAGCTACAGGCTGAGTGGCCGTTATGGCAAGTTTGTTACTATCGGTGCCTGAGCGAGCTGGGGCTCGGGCAGAGAGCGGCTGGGCAATTGAGCCGGCTCCTGGATCCAGTTAAAAAAAATCTACGTTGTGTCCACAGTGGGGGGGTGGCCGCAGTGGGGGAGGCGCTCGGCTGCAATGACGACACACCTGTGGCTGCCTCCCGGTGACGCGCTCGTGGGGACGCACGGCGCCCTGCATCCTCTCGTTACCGCCGGGGAGGAGACAGGCTCTTCCAGCGGTTCCCCGTTTCTCTGAGACCACCCGCCACAACTCGTTGAAGGGCGACTCCGGCTCATTGGCTCCGTGGGCTGCGGGGAGACCCTGTGGTGCTGAGCGACAGTGTGGCTTCGATGAGTGACGCACTGCCCTTCCCCGCGGGGAGACCCGTGCGGGCTGAGTTTGGGGCTCTGGCTCGGTGGCGTCTGCGTGGGGGGGGGGAGCGTGGCGTAGGCCCCCAGCCCTGGTACCTGGGGTGGCTGGGGGCGCGTTTTGGGAAACCTGAAACAAAACCCGGCGGTCTGTTGTGTGGAGGAGCGATGTGCCGTGAACACTCTGGGCGCCGGCCAGCCTCTGTCTCTGGACCTGACTGCAGGTCAGCGGAGCACACATGTGTGGCGTGCTGGCGGAACACTCTCTGAGAGAACCTGTGCTTTACAGAAAGTCACTGTTGTGCAGGCTGCAGGCAAAAGGAGAAGAGAAACGAATATAGCCGGCAGACGGCATTCTCGTGAATGAGGATTATGGAATTTTTTTTTTTTTACCAAAAACAAGCTTTAAATACAGCTTTTCACATAATCATCGCTACATCACTCATCAATATCAGCCCTTAATAGCAACCTGATAATGTAGCCAGTAGGTGAAACAGCCATTAAAAAGTGTAAAAAAATGATTAATCAGGTGTGGGGGGGGGATAATGCGCTCCCATTATTTAATGAGAAGTACATGTTTTTGAGTGTTTGTTTTTAATAATTGACTGTAATATTAGTTTGCAGAAATGTAATTGCTTCTTAATTTTGCTGCTTGGCTTCTTTGTGCCGGGCACAAAGGTAGTCTATTCCTGTAGTTATTGTTTGCGGCACCCGCGTAAAAAATCACGTTCATTTCAAGAAGCTGTTATGGTATTGATTCTGGTAAAGACTTCCATTAACTGACCAATCTAAATCTCATAAGTGATGTCAGCCTAGTTATGCATCGGCCGGGGCCAGGCACGCAGCCATTATGTGAGGAAGCCGGCAGGGTCGGAACATGGCTGCTAAATTATTTCTAAACACCGAACCAGAGCAGCTTAACGGTTCTGCCGTTCGAGACGGACACGGAAACGGCAGTCTGCCACCTCTTTGTTTTTTCCCTGCGAACGTGGGGCGGGGAGAGTATTTTTGGAGGAAAAACCTGTGGCACCAGAGGATAAGTGACACGCGGAAAGGCAGCTGGGCCTCGTGAAATAATGGAACAATAAGGCCCTCGCCGCGGCTCTCATCACTCCAGTATGTTAATTAGCATTCTGCTGCGGCGGCCGCACTGAAAACATGTAATCTGTATTGGTGTACAGTACAGCTGTGAACACACACTCTTTTTTGCGAGTCCCTGGAGTGAGTCCTGCCATTGGCATATGCGTTGGGGGCAGAAGTCGAGCCATCGCCACGAAAATAGCGCGCCGTGGCAGCCGAGTGTCATTTGTCTTTGCTGGTTTCTCCTCGCTCCGTGCCAAACGCTCCCCCTCGATGCGGCCCCGTCCCCGCGCATCTGCCCCTCCGCCCGGGGTCTGCGGGAGGGCGTCTGCGGCGCTGGGGTGCCAGCCAGTGGGGCCGTGGCACGGGCCAGTGGCCCCCAAAGGGTCACGGGAAGAAATCAATTCTTTCTCTTTGTATCATTTGCCTAATTTTTTTTTTTAAATGCACAGATTCCTGAGTGTCACGGACCTAGCACCTGCTGCTTGTTTCCTTGCAGAGTGGGAGGGGTGGCTGATTCCTAAGGAGAAAAAATTAAAGTGAACTTGCCCCTTATTTGGGGTCTGTCCTCACGCACAGGGCGCTCCCTGGGCAGGTGGGAGCGCAGGCAGGCCCCGGGCGCGGGAGGTCCCTGCTCACGCGCAGCCGGCGCGGAGCCGCCCTGGCACTGCCCGGCCTGGCCGGGTTCTTTCTGACGCCGGCGTTGCCGACCAGAGCGGGGGGTGGCCTCACCGTGTTGTCACGGGAGCTGGGGCTGCAGCCACGACGTGCTTGGATCTGTACCTGACGGAGTTTGGCCTGAAAGATGAGAGTGGTCCCACGTGGGTTGTGTCGGTTCTCAGGGTCACTCAGCGTTCCCTGCGAGCGTGCGTGCGGCCTCCCCAGCACAGGACACACACACTCACACACACACATGCACACTATCACACACACACACACTCTCTCTCACACACACACACTCACACACACTCACACACTCACACACCCACACTCTCACACACACTCTCTCACACACGCACTCTCACACACGCACACTCTCACACACACACTCTCACACACACACACACACACACACACTCCCACATGCACTCTTGTCCGTGCAGTAATGTCCCTGTGCAGAATAATTTTTGAATCAAAAATGTCATTTTCTGGCACCTCAGATGCACACGGCATTCAGAGAGGGACCCTCCCGTCATTGAAACTTTCCTCCCGTTTCAGCTTGGGTTTCTCCGCTCCCCATCCCCCTCCCGTATGATCTGACGATGCCAAAAGGGTTTAAAAAAAAAAAAATCAAAGCCCCAACCCCACCTGGCTCTAATGTAACTTTCAGACGCTTTGGGCAAAGTGTGTCTTTTTCTGAAAAAGGAGAATGCATGCTTAGCTCCAGATTTTGCTTTTAATCTGCTTCAAACCCAATGGAAAATTGCCCCGCCCCCCACCCCACCGAGCAGGTGCGGCATCTGGGTGGCAGTGCTGGTCCAGTTTGGTCCTGCGTCTGGACCGTGCGGGGGTCCAGTCCTCTGGTGTTGGGGGCTGTGAGCACGTCCACCTGGGAGCAGCGGAGGGGAGGGGTTAATAGCACTCGCTTTTTTTTTTTTTTTTAATTCCAGCAGAGCAGAAGTCTCTCCCACCTGCCCGGCCGCTTCCTGAGCTGCCCGCCAGCCCACGGCAGCCCCGAGGCCTTCTCCAGAGAGCCCTCCCTGGGGCCTCTGCCCGGGCGGCCCAGGGGAGGTGAGGCGGGGCAGGCATTACGCTTTTGGGTCCCTCGTTTCTCTTTTCCTAGAAATCCGCCGCCTCTCCCCTTGGTTAATGGCTCTTTAAATATTGAAATGCCTGGGGAAAAAAAAACAAAACAAAATAAAATAAAGCGCAGGCTGTCAAAGAGATAAGAACAACAGCCACAAAAATGTTGGTATCTTTTAGAATTTGTCTTCCTAGTGGTAAAAGTATATAATTAATTGGAGAATTTTCCTCCAGATGTGGCTATACCATAATAGCGCCTTATAAATGCTACAGAAAGAAAAATTGCTCGGAAG
Organism: Phyllostomus hastatus; assembly: GCF_019186645.2. NCBI lineage: Eukaryota > Metazoa > Chordata > Mammalia > Chiroptera > Phyllostomidae > Phyllostomus > Phyllostomus hastatus. The sequence continues at coordinate 31,015,717 of NW_025334024.1, forward strand.
GAAGGCGCCCTCAATGCGCGCACACCTGGGCCTGACAAAGATTGCATTTAGGGACCGCTGCGCCATCGCGGCGCAGAGAAAGCCCAAGTCTCGGGAGCAGCTGGAGAGAAAGCCCGGCAAATCTGCATGCAAATAGCAGCACATTGTTAACTTAATCAGATGCCGAGGGGAAGATGTGCCAGAACCCGGGGAGGACGGGCCGGAGAGCGGGGTGCCCGCGGAGGGAGACAGCCAGTCCTGGGCGCGCGCGCGCGCGGTGGGCCAGGAGCACGGCGCCGCCGCCGCCGCCGCCGCCGCCGGGCCTCCGCCCGCGGCCGAGGATCCCGGACGCTGCCTTTGCTCGTTGGAAAAGATACAGGCGTGGGAGTATATTTCCACAGGAAAGAAGCTTCGTCCTTTTTTTATAGTGATGAAAATGGGGGCATTATTTCGCCTGACTCCATAACTCCAATTAAATAATACTTCTGCTTAAATACCTGGGTGCCTGAGGGCGAGAAATACTGCCCCAGAGTGTATGCAGACTTTTTTTTTTTTTCAGTAAAAAAATAAAAGAGCACCTCTCTACACGTAGAAGGGCAGGGTGTAAGTTGTGCCTTAAGAAGACACCTGTTATTTATATTTTGTATTAATATTAATGGAAATACGTATCTTCAATCTCCTCCATCTTTTTGTCGAGCACCATAAAAAATAAAGAGTAATACTATTTAATCACCCACAGCTTAATAGTGCCTTAGTTGTTTACTGCCACGGCACTAATTGCTCTATACTAATGTGTTTTTCTGTGCTACCCAGTAGTGCTGAGAGAACAGAGACGCATAACCAATTACACGGAGTGTTTTTATGTTAAAAATATATCTGGTGCGGCTGGGAAGGGAGCAGGAGCCGCCCTTAAGGAAGGCGCGCTGGCAGCTCTCCGCGCCCAGCAGAAGGTGCCGCGTGGCCTCTTTTGCGCAAAGACAAAGGGGGTAATTTTTTGGCAAGAAAACAAACCCAGTGAAAACACAACAAGCGGAGTGCTTCCGATCTCTGCCCCTCCTGCCACGCCGCGGGCTGCTGCCCTGCTCTCTCCCCCCAGCGAGGGGGAGCGGGGTTCGGGAGGCAGCAAAGGGGGTCCCTCCACCTGCAGCCCAGAGCACCCCGAGGGACGGCGGGGAGGGGTCAGATCCCTGTTCACGATGATGACCCCGGGGCGGGGGGAGTGACAGAGGAGCACCAGCGGCCTGGGCCCAGGGTGCACCAGGGCCGGCCCCGCCGCCCGGCGGCCTGCATTCATTGGCAACAGCAGAGTGGCTGCGCCCCGGCGGCCAAGCACCGGCCCCGCCCTCCAGCGGCTGCACTTCACCTTGCCGAGGGGAGATAATGAGATCAATTAGAGGTACCGTCACCGCGCCGAGACAGCTGCTGGCGCTTGGCAGTCGGCGCGGTGCAGGGCTCCGCTACCTGCCCGCCCACAGCGCTCTGAGGCACCGGTACACAGCACCCCCCCCCGCCCCCCGCTCTAGGCGCTCCCTGTGCCCTCCTTGCAGCTTCCGCCAGGGAGCTTATCCCCTCGGTGGCGCTGCAGGGTGCCAGCCCCGGCTGGGGTGGGGGGGGGGGTCTTTGCACCTGGGCCTGTGCTTTCCTGTGCAGACGGGTGCCCACGTGGCCGTGCTGGCATGTGTGGGTCCCGAGTGCCTGCGAGGGGGCAGGCTCAGAGCCTCGGTGAATCTGGCAGCCCCTCCCGCCCGAGGACGTGGCCAGAGTCCTGGCTGGCTCCTGGGTGGCGCTGGAGTCTTCGGTGCCCAGCAGGCTGCCACTGCCGCCCTCCTGCGACCCGGAGTCTGACCCCAGCTCTGTCCCCGGCCAGAGGTGCCCGGATGGGGACTTGACCTTGCTGTGGCTCGGTCTTGCCCTCACGAAGCCTGACAGCGCCAGCCGGTCCCGCCTCCTCTCTGCTGGGCTCGCCCACCACCCCGACGCCCCTTCCAGTCCTCTGACTCTCCAACGTGGCGCCCTGGGCACGGGATTTGGGCGGTTTGGCTTCTCTGCGGTGACAGGGCCGCCCGGCCACCCTCGGACCTCCCCCTTCGGCCCAGCTCTTTCCTCCGCGGGGTCTGTGCCCTGTCCCTTCCTCTTCCCACCCCCTGCCTGGCCCAGCCTTGGCCCCTCTGCTCTCAGGGAGCAGCAGACATTGCTGGGGAGGAGGGGGCAGCTCACAGGAGCCCACACTGACCGAGGCTTCTCGGATGGAGTGCGGGGGAAAAGGGTGGGAGCGGCCTGTCTTCATTCCGGACCCCAGGCGGCAGAGCGCCTACCTGTCTGGAAGGTGTTTGCTGCGTGTGGCAGGTGCCAGAGGGATGCAGGTGTGGGCCCTGGCCTGATGGGTACCAGGGGACCTCTGCGGTTGGGGAGCATGTGGGGGTGAGGAGCGTCAGGCCCAAGAGAGAACCCGGTGGGAGTGTCGTATGGGCGCCTCCTAGAAATGTGACTTCACGTCGCACCATTGCTGCTTTTATCTCAGCTTCCCAACTGCAGCTACTGGGAGGCTTGTGTGCTCCGCTGACTGGAGTGTACGCAACAATGTCGCCCAAAGATACAAATAAAACCTCCCCTCCCCTTCGTTTGGCCGGGCACAGGCCTACCCTGCGTGGTGTCCCCTGCGTGGGGAGCCGCAGGCCAGGATTCGCGGGAAAGCTGGCCGGGCCCGTGTGCTGGGTGGGGTCCTCCCAGTCACGTGGGTATGATCCTGGGGCGGCCCCGGAGTGTGGAGAGGGGAGCCCCGCCCCCCAGCCCGTGCAGGCCCTGGGCACGCGCGTTAACTCATTTAGTTGTTAAATGCTTTCTGTTGGATTGATTCTCGTTCCAGTGGGAGACGATGCGGCTGAGTCGCCCCTGGCAGCGGGTCTACGCTCTGGGAAGGGTGAAGGGCCCAGGGATTTGGGGGCAGGACCCGTGTTTCCTACTTCAGCTCTTTGGTTGGAAGAGAGCAAGTGGCGGGAGGAGAGCGCATCTCATTCCCCGGTGTGAGTCTCCTCGAGCGGCCCTGCGAGCATTTTCTGTTCCCTACAGGGCTGGCGTGGGCAACCCTCCCATAGGCTGCCCTCGGCCCCGCCCCCCGCCGCCGGGAGCCACTCAGCGCCCGCCGCATTCCCGCGTGAGGGCGGCCCCCGCCGTCCTCAAAAGAAAGGCGTCCAATCGGAGCGCCGCACGGACCCGCCCACTCTGCAGACCGCCCCGGCCCGTCAGCACGCACGCGTGGTGTGTGCGGAGCGCTTCGGGCCGGGCAGAGGCTCGGCGGCTGTGCCGGTCCCAGGTCGGCCATCCATCTCCTCCAAGACATTTGGGTGGAAAAGCAACCAAACAATAATAGATCGATACATTTAAATTAGAACTTTCAAAAATTCAATAATTGTATTTACAAATTAATAAAGCGCCATGACGAAAAGGTCCGCGCTTCTTTATTTAGGGATGCAGTTAATGTTTCCATTGATTAAGCATCCGCTTGGTGGGGGCGCGGGGTGTGGGCAGGGAGTTCTTTCTTCCTAAGGCCCCTGTGCGGAAGCTGGCAGTGGCCGCACGTTTCTGGGGCCTCGGGTCCTTTCTGAGCGCATGGCTGGCCGGGTCGGCGGCGAGGGGAGGAAGGGTGGCCTGGGCTCCTGGACGGCGTGGCCTCTGCGTGGTGTTGGTGGGGACAGCGGGAGTGGAACCCGGGCCAGCCCCTACGGTGCCTCTGAAGGGACAGTGCCCGGGTGCTCGCCGTATGAGAAGGTTCGAATGGGGAAGTCACCCTTTCTCAGGCATAAGTCAGGGAGCCCTCACCTGTGTTTGGAAGGACCCCCCCCCAGGAAACCCTCAGAATGAGCCAGCTTCCTCTGTGCATCTGTGCTTTGCCCCTAAGAACGGCCACCATGGCTCAGGCTGCCAGGGCTGTCCTCCTGCCTCAAGCGAGGGAGCCCCACCCCATGCTCAGGCCTGGGCAGTGGACACACCGGGGTGGGGGTGGGGCCCCGAGGCCCCTGCCCCTCACTCAGCCTCATTTGCTCCCTCCCCTCCCTCTGCTCCCGAACGTCCACTGAGTGTTCCCAGCAGGCCACAGCTTGTGCATGGGGTGGGGGCGTGGTGCTGGACAGGGGACAGGCTGGGAACCCCTGAGGGCGCCCCCTCCGGGTCCTCCTGCTGAGTGATCTGGGCCCGGCCCTGCCCAGCGGGTGTGGGTCCGGACTCTGGGCAGGCTGAGGTGCGTGGCCACCACGAGGCCCGAGGGCATCGTGAAGGTCGGAGCGTCAGGAGAGGCGGAGGGCTCTGCTGGAGCCCAGGTGGCATGGTCCCAGCTGGAGGCGGGCGAGGGAGGACAGGCCCTGCAGGGGCGGGGACAGGAGGAGGGAGACAGGCTGATGGAGGCAGAGGGAAGCGGTGACCTGGGGGGTTCGTGGTGTTGGGGGGACTAGAGGGGACGCCGGCGACCTGCTGGGGTGTCCCCTGACCCGGGAGGGGACGGAGTCCTGCGGGGTGCGCTGGTGGGCATTTTCCCACGAGCCGGGGACCCCAGCCCCGGCCCTGGTGCCATGCCCATTCTGCGCCGGTCCTCCTCCTCCTTCTGGGCTGTGTGTCCTGCTGTGTCGTCTGCCTTTCCCCGGCTCCACCAGCTAGCTGCCTGCTGTCCCCAGCCCGCCGGCAGTGGCCCCGTGCTGCCGGAGAGGGAGCGTGCTGCCATCTGGACGCAGCACGTTCAGCCTCCGCAGACCCTCCGTGGCTGGCCGCCTGCCCCCGGGAGGGGCACCCCACCGACGGTCCCCCCACGCCGGGCGAGGCTCTGTCTCCCACCCCGTTGCCCCCAGGTCCCGACTCCACCCGTCAGGCCCAGGCGCACCCTCCCCATCGCAGACCGCCCCCGTTGGGTGAACTCCCTGCCGGGACGCCTGCTGTTTCGCAGCCCCAGCAGGTGCAGCCGCGGGCCTGGAGTGTCCTGAGCCCCGTGAGACCTGGACGGTGACGCCGGATGAATGGGGCCCGGGTCAGTGCACTGGCACACGGTTCTCACAGGTCACACGGACGGGTCCCTTGTCCACTCCTCACTTAGGCTGGTGACATGCGGCCCCCAGGCCCTACCGCTGGGCCCCACCCGGCCTGCCCGGCTTCATCTCACAGCCCAGCCCACCAGCCTGCCCCTGCCCTTCTCACTGTCACCTCTCTGCAGTGTCCCTGAGCACCTGGCAGGTCCCGGCACACCCACACCCCGAGGGCTCTGTGCCTTTGCACGTGCTCTTTCCTCGTCCTGGAAAAGCAGCAACTCAGCCTCCCCTCCCCCGGGAAAACACCACCTCACCCTCCGAGACGCAGCTGCAGAGTCGCCTGGCTGAGGAAGCCATTACCCCAGCCCGGGGCGTGGGCTGTCCCGCCTCAGCCGGGCGTTCAGATCACGACCTTGTAGGAGTCTGTACGAATGCCTCCCTTCCTGCCTGGTGTCCCTCTGGACACACAGTAGGCCCTCAGCTCACGTCTGCCAACAGGAACCTCTGCAGGGGCCTGGAGCCTTGTGGGGGTCACAACCAGGGGGACAGGCATGAGGTGTTCCTCTTTAGACTCTCGGGGCTAGCGTCTGCCTGATGGAGCTCCCCTGAGCTTCTGTCCCCTGGGGCGGCGACCGGGCTTCTGGGAGGGTGGGGGGTGTGCACAGCAGGGGGCTGTCGGCAGCATTTAAGGGGGCGTGTCAGCCCCCGAGTGCTAAGACTCTGATACGGATGCACTGGTGGGGCTGCACTGGAGCGCGCTGGGCACTTGGGTGTGTGGCTGAGGCCTGGTGGTGGGCGGTGGGCGGTGGCCGGGGGGGGTGGCTCAGAGAAAGGGGGTCGGTCCAGGCAGGGTGCTGTGCCGATGGGCTGCCCCCTCGTAGGCCGAAGTGCCCTGTGGGCCGCTCTGAGTGGGTGTCACCGGCCGGGGCGTGGGAGAAGGCAGGCGCCCAGCGGGGGCTGCTGAGGCACCAGAGCCTGATGGCCAGGAGGGACTGTCGCCGGCCGGCCCAGGCCTGAGCTTGGCCGTGCTCTGCGGGGGTGAGGCTGAGGCCCCGCACTCCCCGCTGCCGGGAGCTGGACCCGGGGGCCTGTTTCTCGGGGCTGGGTCAGGAGGTGCCCTGGGTGGCCGATGGCCGAGGGGGACCCGCTGCCTCTCCCCACACCATCCCTTGCCTCTCGCACGGGCCTGGTTTGCATCTGTTAGCCAGAGTAGACCGGCCCTAGTCTGGAAGCCGTGGAGGCCATTTGTCACACACGCTGACATCAGCCGTGACTCTCGAAGCTGATGACACACTCCAGATAAGGTCAAATGCTGGCAGAAAGGGACATTTGTTGCTTCTGTTGCCTAATCCCTGTCTGAGCAGAGCCGCGGGCACTCACGGCTGGTGGCATGTGCCGGCTGGTCCCTGGGGCCTGGCTGGGGGTCGCGGCTCTCTCCACCTTCTGCTCGGTGGACACGGGGCCAGAGGCTGCACGGCCCACCCACAGAGGGTCACTAGGAGTCCTTCCCTGCACCCCCACGGAGCTGGGGTTTCAGGGCCGGAAGTGGGTACTGTGAGAAAGAGGACATGGCGGCCCAGGACAGGGGAGCGGCTGCCAGGTCTTCTGCGGGACGTGGTGGGCACCGTGGCCTCTAGCTCCTCCCAGGGGTTTGGACCCGGGAGCCCCCAGAGCCCCCACCCAGGGCCCTCGGTGCTCGTGTGGAGTCTTCTTCGGTCTCGGAGCAAGCGGTGTCGGGGGCGGCCCGAGCCGGGTGGCAGTCCCCCCACTGTGGAGGGTGAGTGGGGTCGGCGGCTGTACCCGCAGCTCCCAGCAGAAGCCCTGACGGTGGCCCCCAGTCCTCAGGCGACCACGGCTGTCCCTGCCCAAGGCCCCTGGAGGTGGAGTTCCCGCTCCACGGTGTCTGGTGTCCAGTTGTAGCCTCTTGCGGGTTTTGCCATCCAGGGTGCTGGAGGAGGGCAGGCACCGTCCCAAACGCCCTGGGATCCTTCCCTCCTCAGTACGGTGGTAGCAGTGCAGCCCAAGGGGAGTCACCTGGGAAGGCCAGCCCTGCGCGCTGGGGTGCGGGGAACGGGCGCAGCTGTCCGGAGACCTGAGCTTTAGAAGCAGGACGCTGCGCTCTGCCGGTGTTGGGGGCGGGGCCAGTGCAGGTCCGGTTGTTTCCGGTTAGCCCAGGGCGGCCAGCGTGAACACGGGGCCCTTTCCGATGTCACCACGTTCCAGGGTTGAAACCTAGTGATGACGGGCCCTCCAGACTACGTCCCCGCAGCGGGGAAGGGCTGAACAGCGATGCAGCCAGTGACTGACCGCGGGGCCCGCCTCCTGGAAGTGTCCCCCTCCAAGCACGTGTGGCCCCTTCAAGGGGCAGAGGGGGGCGTCCCACACCCACGCTCAGGATGTGCCAGGCTCCTCCCACCAGAAACAAACACAGAGACGGCGAGTGGGCCCTCGGTTCCCTTCCCGCCAGCGGGACCCCCCAGCGCGCGCGCGCGCCCCCTGTATGCGCTGTGCGCGTGCTTCTGCGGAGGGAGCCAGGCCTGGTTTTGTGACTCCCAGGTGGCGGCGGGCTGGTTGGTGCCTGAAGCTCTTCCGGTCACAGGGGTTGGGCGCGAGGTCAGCCACGCGGCTGGCGATACTCTTGCGCGCGGAAACTTTAGGGAACAGCTTCCTGGGGGAGCGCACCGCAGGGCGGAGCTGGATCGGGGCAGCGTGCGTGGGCCCCGCCCCCACTCTGCTCGGAGCGCAGAGTCACGGTAACGAAAGTCCCTTTTTGCCCAAGATGTGTGTTTCCCCGCCGGTGGTGCTCTATCTCTCCCTCACTACGAAGCTCGGCCACCTCTTACCTGCCTGTCCCAGGGGACTGCTTGGCTGCTGCATGTGCTGTTGTGACATTTTCCGAGTTGAGCCGTAAAAGTCTCAAGAAAGCGTTTCCCGCAGCGTCAGAGCGGGACGAGGGTGGCTGGCGTGGCGCCGGGTCTGTTGTTTGCCCTGAGGTTTCCCCAGGGGATGGGGGGAGGGGTGGTCCCAGCTCCCTGCTCCGCTGCGCGGCGCCCGGGCTGTGCGGCTGGGACCCTCAGAGACAGTCAGGGGAGACCTGCCCTGCGCACGTGGCCACGGCGGAGGGTTCCCTACGGAGCAGGGCTGAGTGGTGGTGGTGGGGGGCCGACAGACAGAGGAGAAAGCCCGTCTCCTTTGCTTTTTTCTTTGCTTTAATCCTCATTGAATGGGCCCTGGGCAGGCCCTGGGACTCAGACAACTGCTGGGGACTGCCCCTTCTAACAAGCGGGCACGCCGCAGATGGCGGGCGGGAAGAAAGGCGGGGAGTCAGACGCCACCGCAAAGGTCGCAGCCTGCGGAGATCCAAGCGTCACCTGTGAGAAAGCGCGACCTCGGAGTCTGACTCTCCGGCAGGCCTGCGGGACTGAGGGCCGGTCCCCGCTGTGTCAGTGGCTGCGAGCGCCCCCAGCCCCAGCCCGGCCTGCGGAGAGAGCAGCCTGCAGGGGAGCTGGGGGCCTTCCTGCCTCCCAGCCCCCCAAAACACCTGGAACAATGTCAGAGGCCCCCACAGGCCGGGTGGGGGGGCCAGGCACATTTTCTGGAGGATGCTAATTGCAGTACAGGGAAACCGGAAGCCCTCTGCCCCCCACCCCTCCCCGCCATGCCCCAGGTAGACACTCAGTGCCCGGGAGGGTGCTGGGCCCCCGGGACACCCATCTCCACGTCAGCATGAACAGAAGTCCACACTCGTGAGCTTCTGAGTCTGCCCGACACAGCACTTCATCAGCCTCGGGCTCCGCGCGCCCTTGGGCGGCGATGGCGGCGATATTTATTCACCGGGGACCGCGTCTGGCCTTCAGAAGCACATGCTGGGGGCCTGGGTGGCCTCCCCTCCCGTCCGGGAGCACAGCTCCAGCCTTGGCTGCCGCAGGAGTGGGGGGGGGGCGGGGGGGCGGGTGGCTCTGAGCGACCCGTGACCCTGCTCTGACGGCCGGGTCTCTCTGCCCTTTCCATCCCCGAGGTGCTCCCAGCCCCTTGGCCGGGAGGGTCTCCCCATCTCTGCTCCCGGGCAGAGGGGAGGGCCCCGTGTCTTCCGGGAGCCTCCGAGTCAGGGGGATTGCATGTGGGGTGCGGCTGGTGTCGGCGTTTAGTTATAAAGACTGACGGAGTCCGGGACAGACCAGACCCGGGAGGATCGAGAGGGAGAGAGAAAAAGGGGAAGGAACTGGAGGAAATTGACCCTCCTGCCCGCCCCCCTCCTGTCCCTCATCTGACGGCCGCCGGGCCACCCCTTCCCAGGCTGCCTTCCACGGGCGGGGACGGTGCCCTGACCGCGGGCCCCGCAAACTCGCGCCTGGGGATGGTGCGCGAGGACAGGTCCGAGGTGGTTCCGCCAGCGTGGCCTGTCTCCAAAACCCGCGTTCTCTTCCTGGGCTCTGCTTGGTTAAGGGTTCCCTCAAAACGTCGTCCCAGGGCTGCCCCGCAAGGGGTGGGCTCCCGGGTGAGTGCGTGGCTCCGGCTCCTTGACGGAGGGTGGTGGGGGCCGTGCTGTGGGGCGTCTCCACTTCCCCAGGCCCGGCCAGGCCGGCCTCGCCTGCCGGTGCCCTTGGGAATCCCAGCCTTCCTCCCGGGAATCTGCAGGCCCTGATGGGTGTCACCCAGAATTTTCAGGAAAAACCAGAAGGAGACCACAAATCCTCGGGGGCTGAGAGGTGGGGGCGGAAAGGTTTTGCGGTTGAGTCTAAAATGCAAAGGGAGGGTAGGAGCAGCCACCACAGGGAATTCATTAAGGAGACCACAAAATTGAGGCTTAACAAGGTCACGCCCATGTGGCCTCAGTGGGAGGCCCCCCGCTGGGGGAGCGAGGCAGGGTGGGCGGGCCCGAGACCTGAGCCCCGCCCTCATCACACCGGCCACGCCCCCAGCCCGGCCCGAGGTTCCGGGCTCCGTCCCCCCACCACGCACCCACTGTGCCTGCAGCCACCCCTCTGTCTGAGCCCCTCTCCGTGTGACCCCCCCCGGGTGACCCCCCAGGTTCCCAGGGCATCTCTGTTCCGACCGGGAAACCGGGGAGCTGCTCTTGAGGGAGCTAAAATTAAACTCCCAAAGAAAGACTCGCGCGTGCTGTTTCACTTTCAAAGACGAGAACGGCCTGGAGTAACTTCTTACTTGACTCCATTGCATTAGAAGGAAGGAGCGAGCTGTGTGCAAAACAGTGATTAACTCTCTTTTTCTCTGTCCTGGAAATCAGTGTGTCGTTAGGTCCCACTGCGGCAGGGTGCGCGCCCCCGGAGTTTTTAAATTGCCCGGGAACGTCGGATGCAAACTCTGCGCGGAGGAGGGGGGCCAAGCGAGCGCTCGGCGCTCCGTGGCCTCCGGGGGACGCTTTCGTGGAGTCCCTGTGACGCGCCGGGCCGTGGCGGCGGTAGCTCACGGGGCTGGCGGACAGACAAGCGCACAGCTCAGCGGCGTGTGCAGCCGCCCCTGGGCATTGAGCGGGTGAGGGAGGCACGTCCGGCGTAGGCGCAAGTCTGAGGGCCGCAGCGGTTGGCCATTCACTCACGCGTTCTGGCAGCACCTGCGGGCGGAGCCTCGTCGATGGGCGCAGGGTGCCCCTTGCTCCACCTCCCGGGTGACCAGGGAGGAAGCCCATGGGCGCGGGCACAAGCTGGGGCACCAAGGAGGAGGGACCCATCCACCCACCCACCCATCCACCCATCCACCCATCCACCCATCCACTCATCCATTCATTCATATTGGGCTGGCCAAAAAGCCCGTATGGTTTTTTTCCTCAAAATAAAAGACACTTTTCTCACGTTCACCAATAACTTGATTGATTTGGGTGTTCTGAGTGTGTTGGCTGTCTACCATGTGGTAGAACGTTGATTGTTCTTAGTCGATGTCTCCATTTGGTCACTATCAGCCTCAGCTGGTCTCCCCGAACGTGGAGCACCGTCCGATCTGAAATCTCCAGCATGAACTTCACAGTTACCTCTGACACATTCCATCGGTCACAGCGCCTTCTCCGCACACTGCACAGGTCTTTCTTTTTTTTGCATTCCAGTGGCATTTTTACCTTTCTTTAAATAATAAAGCATAACATGCCAAAAATGTTGTGTATTTTCTTCCGTCTTAATTATTAAAATGGCTACACAAAAAATTCCCCGAATTTGACTAAGTTTTTTCAAAGTACCCCGATAGGACAGCTGTCACAATACAACCTGACAAAATTGTTTCAAGTGGAGTTAAAGGCAGCTAAGTACTGCTAGAGCCATTGGGTGGAAAAAACCCCAAAGCTTTTGGCCAGCCCAACACACATCCCTAAAGCTCTTATTGGAGACCTGCTGTGCGCTGCGGGGATGATGGTGGTGACGGGCAGAAACAGACTTCCTCCCACCTTCCTGGGGCTCACAGTCCAGAGCCAGGGGCAGACGTGCACCAGATACCACAGCAACAGGGGCGAAGTCACAACTCCGACAAGGGCCTTCGGGCCCGACGTCTGGACCCCTCAGAGCCTCCCGGCCCCAGACGTGGGTCTCGTCAAGGACAAGCCCATTGGTCTCAGGTCGGGGGGTGGTCAATAGTCACAACTAGTCCAGGGAGGACCATTCCAGGCCGACAGAACAGCGTGTGCAAAGGGCCTGGGGCAGAGGGAGCTCGGGGAATCTGAAGACCGACAGGTGGAGAGTGAGGGGAAGTGGGGGCAGGGCTGGAGGGACAGGGGGAGGCCCCCCCCTCTGTGGAGGCCTGGGGACACGTAACAGGCTTTAGTCTGTGTGTGGACAGCGGTGGGTGGCTATCGGGTCATGTGCAGAATTGTTGAAGGGCCACCTGAGCAGGCTGGCAGTGGGGAGCCGCGGGACCCTGGGTGTGTGGTGGGGGAGTGGGGCAGGGTGGGGACAGACAGGAAACTGCCGGGATCCGGAGTCGAGTCTGGGGAAGAAAGTCTTTGGTGCAGAGGCAGAGGCTGGGCGGGGGTCAGGGGAGAGGCTGCGGGGCAGGCTGGGGAGGGGCCGCCCAGGAGAAGCGGCCGAGTCCTTGGATCAGCAAGCTGCACGCGGTCACGACGCTGACCACGCCCCTGCCTCCCCGCACCAGGGGCGGCGGTTACCCATCTAATTGGGGGTCCCCCATCTTTCCTTCAAGGAAAGATGGGTTTCCTTAGTTTTCTCCTTTGTGTGTCAGAGGATTACTGAGACTTTCTGAAGTCGGCCCGACAGGTGTGCCCACCCTGGCCTGCTCACCTATCATAAAGCCTTACAAATTGGGCGATTACCTGTGCAAACGGGAGTCGGGCGTCTGACTGCCACGGGGCGTGTGTGGGGGTGTGTAATTAGCAGACGGATTGTAAACGCTCGTTTGCGTTCGCAGCCCTCTCCCCACCCCACCTTCTCCACTCCCCCCGCCCCCCACGCACACAGCCAGGTGTCTGGCTGCTGGGTGTGTCTCTCCATGGCTCCCCCGCCCCGTCCCCCCGCCCCGAGTCCCTTCTGCAGGGTCCTGCCCCCAGTCCTGCCCGCCCGCCTGCCCCGCCAGGAGAGGAGAGCAGTAACACATTCTGCCCCGCGCTGGGGGGCATCGCTCTGCGTCTACTGGTGCGAGGCGGCTCCCCCCTCCAGGGCAGCCTCCCCCGAGCCCCGGGGTACGGGGGCCCCTCGCTAGCTCACACCGTGCCGACGAGTCTCTGACTGGGACTCAGAGGGGAGGGCTGGGTTTGGATCCCAGGTCCCCACGTCCGAATACAGGGAGGCCCGCGGAGGGCGCGGCCCGGGGGCAGGTGGCCCCAGGGGGGTTGTTTGCGTCCATGCGTGGGTGGAGAGTCACCGAGCCCAACGCCGTTCCAGCCCTGGGCCTTCTGCTGGGCGTGGAAGGGGCGGGCTCAGGTGAGCCGTCACCGGGGCCGATGATCGTGCCCTCTGCGATCCAGTGCCAATAAAAATGACTTTGTTCGGGGAGCTAACGTGGGGCAGGGACTTGGTGACCTCCCATCAGGGAGTCCGAGAACCAGCAAACTGTCACCTCGGGAACCTGGAGTGGGCGTGGGAAGTCAGTGAAACCTGAAAGCGCTGTATCCCCCCGCCTCCCCCCCCCCAGCGACTTCGGCAGTAAAACACCGCAGACGCACACTCGGTTTGGGGGTGCAGGTCCTGGTTTTCTGGGGAGACCAGGCCACCGCCAGGAGCCTGCCGGTGACGGGTCAGCAGGGCCCCTGCAGGAAGGTGGTCCCGGGGTCCCTGGAGTTTGGGTTACCCCCCCCCCCGGGAGTGACCCTCCGCTCCCTCGGTGGGGCCGGGGCTCAGGTTCTGGCCCCGTGTCCCTCCTGACACCGAGCTCCGAGCTCCGCTGGGCCGAGATGAAATGCACCCTAACGGGGCGGGGTGGGGGGTGCGTCTCTGCACCCCCGCGTCTCAGGGGCGGTGGCGGACGCGCCTCTCTCCGTGTCTGTTTTCGGACTCTGTGTTTTTTTATAGTCATCCTCTCTCTTCGAGACGGGAGTGCTCACCATTGACCTGTTTAGGGACTTTTTTTTAACGCAAGTTAAGTTTAGTTTGGAAGATTTATATGAACTAGGCCAGTGACATTTTTGTTGTATTTTTTTAAAATTAATAGACTTTATTTTTTCGGGGCAGTTTTGGTGCACGGAGCAGATGGGCAGGAAGTGCAGTGGTTGCCCATTTACTCCCTGCCCCCCCCCCCCACACTGGTGACCGGCCCTACTCTGGCACCTGCCGGGGGGGGGCTCGCCGGCGACGACGGGTGGACCTGCAGGCACACGGGCCCGTCGCCCGAAGCCTGTTGCTCACCCTGGGGTTCGCTCCCGCGTCGCACGTCCTGTGGTTCGCGCAGACGTGTAAACGCGTGTCACCGCTGCAGTGGCGTCCGCTGCCTTGTGCCTATCCGCTGCCCCGAGGTTCTTCTACAACCTGCCTGCGTCGTCGCGGTTTTTAAAAATTAACCCTCACCCGAGGGTATGTGCGGTGATTTTGAGAGAGAGAGAGAAAGAGAGAGGGAGAGAGAGAGATCAGTCGATCGCCCCTATCCACGTCCAGACCAGGGTTCGAGCCCGCAACATTTTTGTGTGCAGAACGACGCTCCGACCAGCTGAGCTGCCCGGCTGAGGCCGTCGCGTTTTCAGACAACTGCTCATCAAACGAATAGTGGCCGACGCAGAAACTCCCGCCTTGCCTTCGGGCAGAGGGACGTTGGCAGCCCTGTCCCCTCCCAGGACGGGTTGGGCTGAGGGGCTGGCGCCCAGGACGGATTTTCTGTGCCCCAGGGTCCGGAGAGTAGCCAGTCTGGAAGGACATGCCCAGTGGGACTCCTATTTTCTGCATCTGTTGGAAGGTCTAGAAATTCGTGGTTCACTTTCACTGGGGGGAATTCCTTCAGATGGTTTCTCTGCCGTGTGTTTCTGCAGGCAGCCCCCTGTCACGGGGCAGCAGCTTCCGGGAAGGGCGCCTGGAGGTGGTTCCAGGGGCTGGGTACTCTCTGCCCGACCCCCTGGCTTCCTCTGCTGGGCCAGAGCCCCGGACCCTCCCGCTGGATAGGGTCCCCAGCTCCCCACTCCCCACTGGCCCCCCCACCTCCCCAGGCCTGAGGGTAACACCCGCAGCCCTCGGCATGTGCTAGAACCTGTGGCATCCCGGCTGGGAAATCAGACGCCAGTTGGCAGCTGCGGTTTGAGACCCGGGTGATAAGAGGGGCCGTGCCTGTCCCCGAGTTCGCCCCTAGATTCGTGACTCACAAACACGCCCGCTCAGGGCGGCAGCACCCACGCTCCGCATCACACACGAGTGGGGGGAGGTCTGCTGCGGACAGGAGCTCCCATGGCTCGGCGGGCTCCAGCCAGACCCGCCGCCTGTCTGTTCCTGAGGACGGAACGACACGTGACTTGCAGGGAGGGACACTTTCACTTCTTCATTCCCAGTGTGGGCTCCTGGTCTTCCTTCTTCGTGTCCGGGTGCCCCCGCCCGGACGTGCAGTGCTGTGCTGGGCGAGGGGGGTGAGAGTGGGCGCCCCGTCTTCCTCCCGGTCTCAGGGGAGACGCTTCCCGTTTCTCACCTCGGAGAGCGGCGTTCACCGCGGGTTTGTCTGTACACGTCAGGCGGAAAGAGGCGAGAGCCCTGCAATTTCACCCATAGGTGGGGCAGAAAACAGAAAACAGCAAATGGACGAACACGGGAAAAACCAAAAACTCTTCGACACGGTCAACAGTATGCTGGTTGCCAGAGGGAAGGTGGGTGGGGGGGTGGTAGGGGGGTCGAGTGTGTGGTGACGGAAGGAGCCCTGAACACGCAATGCAGCGTGCAGATGGGCGCGTCACACGCACAGAATTGTGTCAATCTCACTGACCCACGTCGCCCTGATGAGCGTAATAAAAGGTAAACAGCTGGGTGTGATAAAATCTCGCAGGACCGCACAGGCCCCGCCCCCAGCCCGTGAGAGAGTGTGGGCTGCGAACTCCTGCACGGAGTCGGTGGGTCGTGTCCCCGTCGATGTGACGCTGCACCGTCCTCACCCGGGACGTCAGCGCCGGGGACGCCGGGGGAGGCGTGTGCCCGGGGTCGTGCCTCCCGCCTGCCTGTTTTACCCCCCAGGGCAAAGTGCAGCGGGCAGCCCCCGGTCTGCGCTGTGCACCCTCTTGTCCATCCTGCCCCTTCGGGTTTGGTGTTCTGGGTCTCCTCGCCAACCAGCCTCGTTTGTTTAACTGTTAGCTGGTCTTCGTTACCTTGGGTGCAGCCTAGAAACCTAACTCAACTGTGAGATTCCTGGCGATCCCGAGGTGCGAGGGCTTGGAGGAGGGGGCCTGGGAAGACCCCTCCTCACAAGAGGGGACTTGATGCGGAAGTGTGTGGGCGTGAGAGAGAGAGAGGGAGGACCACCGTCCCCACCCCCCACCCCACCCCCGGCTGTCGGCGGGGGTTCGAGGGCCCACAGTGCAGACCAGCACTGGGGGGGGGGAGCGCACACGCACGGAACAGCACGTGGGTTGCGGAGACATGCTCTAGTTTTCTTTTCAACTTTTTAGATTTGAAATCATTGCAGATCCCCAGGGAGTTCCCAGGACAGTGCAGAGGGGTCCGAGGTCCCCCGCGACCCCCACACCCCATCCCTCCTCTCCTGGGAACTACGGGATAATAGCGACACCCTGAATCGTCATGGCGACACGGGGCGCCTGGCTCTGTGTCAGGTGACCACACCTTTAGAGTTTGTCACCGCTGCCTCCAAGAGGGTCCAGGACGGTCCCATCAGCACACACAAGTCCCCCCTGCTGCTCCTGGTGCTTGCACCGCCCCCACCCCTGCCATCCTCCCCCCTCCTCCCCCCGCCGCCCCGGGAGGCACCGACTTGCGCTGCTGTTTGGATTTCGTCCGTTTGACGGTGGGACAGAGATGGCCTCGTGACCTTACCGCCTTCTGACGCGGGCCGGCGTTTCTCAGCCAGCTGTCCCTGAGGTCCAGCGGGTTTCTGCACGGGTCGCGGTGGTCCACTCCTCCGAGTTCCTGGGCGGGGCCCCCCCAGCCTGGGCAGACTCACACTCACCACATGCTGCCGGCATCTGGCTGTGACGCGCACAGCTGCCGTGAGCCACAGGGCCCGGGTTTTCTCGGGAAAGGGGTTTCTCTGGGTTACACGCTCAGCCGAGTTACACGTGCGGTCGGTGGTGGGGTCGGCGGCGAGTGGGCGTTCCCTGCTGCGAGAGGCTGCCTTGCCGAGTGGCCGCCCCGTTCGGCATCGGGACCAGCGAGGGAGGGGCGGCCCCGGCCCCCTGTGGCACCCGGCCCGCGCGGGGTCTCGTCCCTGGTTCTGCCGTAGCTGTTCCAGCAGGTGTGGCATTATCGTAGGTCGTCGTGGTTTCAACGGGCGTGCACCTGGCGGCCAGCGACGTGGAACATGACTTAGGCTCATCTGCGTCCTCGAGTCCTTTCTGGTGACTGGATGTAAACGCCAGGTCGTGGCCTGTGCCCCCGTCCCGATTGTGCCGCTTGTTTCTCACCGGGGGGGGGGGGTCTCAAGAGGTCTCCGTGCGCCTGTCGGATGCGTCCTTTGTCACACCCGCGGCTGCAGACGTCTCCTCTCCGCCTGCAGCTTGCCTTTGTGTCTGCCTTACCTGGGCTTCCGGCGGAGCAGAATCTCTGATTTTGAGGAGACCAATTTCCGCTCTCAGGGTCGAGTGTTTGGGGTTTGGGGTCGTGCTGGGGGCTCTGGGCCCAGGCCGAGGACAGGTCCTTCTCTTCTATGAGTCTGACACCGTCGGGTTTTACACCGGCATCCGCGTGCGCATTGAGTCCGTTCTGTGTGAGACTCGGGGTTTAGGTCAGCGCTCGGCATTCTCTTGCTTACGGACGGACGTCCAGCTGCTCCCCCGGCGTCGGCTGAAGATGCTGTTCCTCCCTCCCTCCCTCTCTCCCTCCCCTGAAATGATTCTGTGTCTTTTCAGGAACTGTGCCACGCTGGGATGGCTCCTGGCCGGTCCGTTCTGTTCCACTGACCTATGTGTCTCGGCCTTGGAGGGCAGGAAAGGACCCCGGGGCCCCAGTGCCGCCGCCCTCCTCTCACAGTGGGCTCGGCCCCCTGGGGCCCCTCCCCACCGCCGTCTCCGCTGCACCCCCGCCCGGCTGGGCTTGTCCCCCTCCCCCCTGCCCCCCGCCGTGCCTGCCTTCCCTCGAGTACGCGAGTTCTCAGATGCGGTGGGATTGTTCTGAAACAGATTTTTCTATCACGGGGCAAAAAAAAAAAGTAAGCAAACAGAGTGATAACAATCTAAATAGTAATAAAATATGTTTTCCTGTTACTATTCAAAGAAGGGGAAAGGTAGCCAGCAGAGACGAGAGGAAGAGCTAGTTCGCGGGCAGACGGTGTGTGGTTTTTTCTTCCCTTCCTCCTGCAACCATACACACCGTGTGTTCGTAACAGGACTTCAAGGCAAAAGGAGAAAAATAGCATATATTGTCATGGGGTTATTTTTATCTTTCATTTTTATGACAACTTATTTGTACTTAAGAGAATCTTTCCAAAGAGTTAGAAGCATCATTAAATAAAGACTGTGAAATGTGCAATATGGCTTATTTATTTAAATGTTAATTGGTCCAACGAACACTTCTAATTAGCTGTGTATTTGCTTAGCAAAAAGTTTTACAAATTCCAATTGTGAAAAGCAGCTATTTTGAGCTGGTAAGCATGTTGCAGCCTCAGCTATGATTTTTCTATAGTTTTCAGCCCTTGAAGGCACAATTTAATTTTTCATGTATGCATACGAGCAACGGTAAACACTCGCGAGTGTAAAGAACCTTCCTTAATGAGCTGCACAACAATTAAAGGATTCACAAACTAAATTGAACCCTGTCTCGGTGCTTACGAGCTGAGTTCTACCACCTGTCACAACAGCGCTTTGTTCAATCTGTTATGCAAAATCATTACGGCAATCCAGTGGAGGGGGGAGGAAGGGAAAATAGCAATTATTTCTTACTTTTCTCTTGAATGGGTTATTTTGGGTTATACTGATGTCAGGTTCATTGAAGCTAACCTTTTGAAATCGGCAACAGCATAATACTTGCAAGGCGGTCTCCGCATCGTTGGAAGGCTCTCCCGTTTAGCCTTTCGGGTGGAAGCCGCGCTCACCCTTAGAGGGAGCGGGGGCAGCTCTGATCGCGAGAAACAAGCTGTTCCCACTCCCGCAGCCGCCCCCACCCCCGCAACCCCTGCGCACCGGGCCGGTGGGGGGCGGCAGCGCGGAGGCGGGCGGGGTGGGGGGCCCCCGCAGCCGCTGCGGACGCCCTTTCTCAAACGGCCTCCCCCCAAGTGTCCCAGGCAGGGTTTCAGCGGCCCGGCCACTTCCTGGAAAAATGTGGGTGTTATTTTTAATTTTTGAAAATTAAAAAAAAATTTTAAATGTTTGAGAATTTGATGTCAGCTGACTTGCCCTCCTGAAGGCCGAGCCGGAGGGGAAGCCGGCCCCTCACCTGCGCAGGGAGAAAAGGGTTCTCGAGGCCCAATCCCAGAGCCCGGGGCGCGGACCTCTGTGCCTTGTGGCTGACGGGTGACCGTCCACGCGCCGGGTGGCCCTCCGGCGCCCCGGCCCCGGCGGGAGAGCCGAGGACCAGGACGGGGCTTCCGCGTTCCGGGCGGCCCCTGCGCTGACGGTAGCTGCTTCCAGGGGCCCCAGGAGCGCGCTGTGGGCCCTGGCGCCTGCGGCATCTGCCACGAGCACCCGTGGGAGCCGGAGCGTCACCCACGACCTGCCGGGCCCCTCGGGGGCCTGGGGTTCAAGTAACACACTATTTTGTGGAAGCTGCCTGTCCGTCATTCCGTGAAAACGTGCGAAGGGGGCAAGGCCGCCCTGAGAACACACAAACCTTTGCCCCAAAAAGGCCGAAAGAAGGAGCGTGGGAGCCAAAGGTCAGAGGCCGAGCGAGCACGAGTTTCTTGACCTGTCCTGGTTCCGACGCCCGGGTCCCTCAGGTGGCCTCCAGTGGGGCTGGCGGGGAGCCCGCGCGGAGTGTGGGTGCCGCCCTGCTCTTGCTCTGGGCGCCGGCGCCTGCAGGGGGTCGCCCGCATTATCCCGGGAGCCCAGGGCCCGCGGGCCGGTCTGTGTGGCTGCGCCTGGCGGGGCCCTCGCTGCCGCCTGCGGCCTCGCCTGCCCTGCGTCCGGCTGCCCTCCTCTGACCAGAGCCTCCCGGTCCTGGGGGCGGCCGCGCAGGGTGTCCCTGCTGGGGGCTCCCGGGAGCAGAAACTGCACCCAGCTCTGACGGGGGCCTGCTGGTGCCTCCCCGGCTGGGAGGGTCGCATAGTAGGCTCTCAGTCAACATCCACTGAGTCACCGAGACGGAATCTCCTCTTGGCTGAAAAGCTCCTGGGAATTTAAGGGGGAATTCAGGCAATGTAACCCGGTCAGCTTCCCCGCCCCCCCACTGGCCCAGGCCTCCTCTCCGTGCCCCTGCTGTGCGTCTGAAAGCTCCTCACCATGGGCACGGCGTGTTCCCTCCCCGCTCCGGCTGCCCGTCCCGTGGGGGATGGGGATGGGAACGGCCGGCAGGCCAGCGTCCCGGTGCGGAGGGGCCTGGGGCTGGGGCCCAGGGCGCCCGACTCCCCGAGGAGACAAGGAGGCACAGCCCAGGGCTGGGTTCCTCGGGGCGGCTGCAGGGAGACGTGTGTGCGTCTCCTCTGCTCCGGGGTCCCTGAACCCCCAGCTTCCTCGGCTGCTGGGCCACGTCGGGTCGCGGTGGCTCCGTGGGCAGATGCATGGCCACGAGACAGTCGCAGCTGTGCCGGTGACCCTGGGTGACTCTGGGCAGGCGATGTCTCCTCTCTGTGCCCGGGGCTCCTCAACTATGGGCCGGAGGTGGGGGGAGGGGGGGCGCAGGCAGGCTGCAGGCTGTGGCGAGACCTCGCTCTGCACCGTGTGCCTGTCAGCATCCGTCCCCGCGCTGTGCTGGTGGCCGCTCCCAGAGCCTGGAGTCTCCCCGGGGCGTGGGCACCCAGGGCTGTGGGGCTCGAGGCGCCCGGGGTGCCGGACGCAGCTCCCATGGCAGTTGCAAGGTCTGCTGAGCCCCCCAGAGCGGCTGCTCCTGCGAAGGGCACCGAGCCGTTCCGAAGGGCGGCGCTATCCCCCCACCCCCCCACCCGGGGGCCTGGTCCAGCAGGCCGGTTCGCAGGACCTGCGTCCCGAGCAGGTGCACTAGGGTGTCCCCCGCCTGTGCGCGCTGCCCGCTGGAAGGTGCCACCGCTTCCCGGGGGCTGGTGGACGCCCTCTGACAGGCGGCCTGTCCGTCCGTCAGACCCCCGGGGAGTCTGCCCGAGAGGCTGTGGTTGCTGAGCCCTCGCTCCAGAGTGAGACCCGTCCGGTGTGCAGGGCGCAGGGGAGGTGGGGGGCGCCAACATCCCCAACACACGAACTTACGCCCTGGGGATGGCGCCCGGGAAAGGGTGACATTGCTCTCGAAAGGCGTGTCCTTGAACTCTGCCTTTGCTCTCCAGGGAGGACCAGGCGCGGGGACGTGGGCTCCTGAGCTGTGAAGTGCACATCGTCGCCCCTGAGAATTGGGGAAACTTGAACCATCTGTGGTGACTGGGGCCACCCGCCAGCTGTGCGCACCCCGGCACACCGACGCCCCGTCCGCCAGGTTCTGTCGTCGGGACGGCGGCACGGCCAGGGCCAGCTGGCTGCGCACCTGCTGCCGTGTCCCCGGCTCTGCGGGGGGGGGGGGCGCCGGCAGCGAGCCGTTTTCGTACCGAGCGTGCTCCTCTGAACCAGGGACCAGGGGTCCTTGTTGGAGTCTCCCCACCAACGGCAACCGTGCGGGGAAGTTCCGCGTGGCCCATCTAGAGGGACACGCCAGCCCGGAGGAGGCGGGAGGGTGGAGGGCTCGGGCATCTCCGACCCTGCCGTAACCTGCAGAGAAAAGACTCGGCTTTTGCAGGTGTTGCTGCCTCCCCGTGCTGGGCCCTGGGCTCACGAGGCACCTGGAACGGGGCAGGTGCTGGGTAAAGGGCCCCGGAACCAGGGGACCCGCTGGCAGCTCGACTCTGCCGACCTAACAGGTCCCGCGTCACCGACGGAGGGACCCGGGGCTGCCCCCCGAACAGCCCACAGAGGCTGCTTCCCGTTCCTCCCAGGCACACTCCCCCAAGTTTCCTTCCTGGCACACGCGAGCTTGTGCTGAGAAATCAGCAGTCGGAAGTGACCCCAGGGGGGGACTGCCGCCCTCCGTGACCCCAGGGTGGACGCCGGGCGCTGCGCGGCCCCCAGTTTGATTTGTGCCCGTATGTCCTTTCGCTGGCGGAGGTGTGGACTGCATTTCACGTGCCACTGCGTAGCCCACGTCCCCTGTCTCCCCTCCCCCGCACCCTCTGGGGGCCGCAGCGGCGGTGGCTGAACTCGGCCGTGATTTGTTTGTTGAGTCACGAGCGCTGGGTGGGCCTCGGGATGGTGTTCGTGGTTTTCTCCTTCGACGTGGGGGCCGGCTCCTCCTCCCTGGCTCGCCGAGGGTGGCCGGGGTCCCCCTTCGGAGGAGGAAAGTGACGGTGACAGGGTCGGCGGCCCCGTACCCTCTGACGCTGGCCCTGGCAGGTGCGCCAGCAGCTCTGCGACGGCCCCCCTGTCCCTACAGCCTGCTCGCACCGCGCGCTATTTAACGAGGTCACGTTAGCTTGACACGCGAAGCCTCGTTGTACTTTTCCTTTTTTAGCTTAGTGTATGCACGTGTCCGCGTTTTATGTAGCTGTCTTCACGTCTTCCTATGTGCACCTTCGTCTAGTATCTGTTTCTTTACCCGCTTGCCCCCCTGTCTGTCCTGGAGAGATTGTCTAGGGTTCTCCTTCGGGGAATCACCTGTGTGTGCCTTTAATTGTCCCCTGCGTGGTGCCCTTTGGGGGTCAGAATTTTTCCTTTGAGGGTCAGTTTTTGTAGGATCTCTTCCTACGTCAAAGATATTAACCCTCTGTCTCTTACATATCTTGTGTTTTTTCCAACATTTTTCACTTGCCTTTTAATTTCATACATGGCGTTTTAAAAAATGCCATAAAGGGATTTAAGTGATCAAACCTTTTCATCTGTTCCTTTGCTGTTTTGGTGCCAAACTTTGAACACGATTCCCTACCCCATTATTATATTAATATGCCCCTAATGCACCTTCCGATGTGTTTATGGTCCTTCTTAAATATAAACCTTTATATTTAACCCTTTAATCCATTCTGCATTTATTGATTTTGATGCACATTAATAGGGCAGAATTTTATCCACCTACATTGTGCATATACATTCATGATTTGCTGTGATGAATGAAATTTTGAAATTACATTTTTAACTGTTATACAAAATACGCAGGAAAACTGATATTTGCCTTGTTTTGGTTTTATCTAAATAAAACGTGTCTAAACAGTCACACTAGAGAGGCAGGGAAGAAAAAATGGAAGTCTTGTTCAAACTTCCCACCTGCGCCCCAGCCTCCCCCACTCCCCGGAGCCGCCGGTCACCGGAGGACCGGCGCGTCTCTGCGCGTGTGCGCACAGAAGCGCAAGTGCGCGCCGCTGCGAGGAGTTACTTCTTGTTTGCCCTTTGACACACGTCGGGGAGTCCTGTGGGCCCCGAGCTGCCGCCGGCGTTGGTGCGCCGAGAATGCAGCGGTCCGTTCGCTCTGTTCGGGTCTCTTCGACCTCAGCCGCGCTCCGAGACACGCCTGCGAACTCACGGGGACCCCTCCTTCCCTGCCGCTCGGGGACTCGATCGTCCCAGTCTTCCCCCAGTGAGGGGGCAGCTGCCGCCACACACGGGCGGCCCCCTCACGCTGGAGCGCACTCGGGAGTGCGTCTGGGTGCAGGGCCTTCAGCACGCTCACCACAGCTGCTTACACGGGGCAGCCACGGCTGCGGATCGCGGGCGAGAGGGGCCGGCCCCTCACAGCCCTGCGACTGTGTGTGTGTGTGTGTGTGTGTCGGCGAAGCTCTAGTTCCTGGCCATCTGATGCACAACAATGTTTCAACTTCACACGGATCTCCCTCAGTACTTCCCTAAAGGCGTGCAAGTGCTTTCTAGGTCCACGACTTCCTTTCGGCTTCTGCACGTTCTGTGTCGTGTTATTGGTTCTCCGCCTTAACGACATAAAGGAGCTCTTTGTGTATCGACACCCGGGTTTCGTGAGTGCGTGCTCGGCAGCAACGTTTTAGGAGACTGTGCCATCTTCCGAGTCCTCTTTACTGAAGATTACGTAAAAGGCCTCCTGCAGTTGTATTGCTGATTTCTTAGCTTTCAGCCTGTTTGTATGTGAAGTGTTTTGCGAGAAGTATTTCCTTCGAAGCGTTTGCTTAGATAACAGCCCACTGCCTCTGTGCGTCTCCCAAGCAGCCTGTCCCTTCGCTGGCTCGCCGAGTCCCCACCTCTGTCGCAGCCCCATGGCTGGGTGGCCCTCTCCCCCCCGACCCCCTGGCACGGACGGGTGGGCCTGCTCCGTGGGCTGCCGTGCTCTCCCAGTCACTGTGGTTTTCTGTGTTTCCTTCCGAGCCTGTACACGCCCCCCCTCCCCCACACTTAAAATTCACGTTCGTCACACTTTTTCGATGAGTTTCCGATTTCACGTGCTGCGTTTGACGGATGTCCCCATCGGCGGTCTGACTGGGGTTTGTGGGTGGATGGTGTGAATTCGCGTGCCAGCCAGGCCGCCTCCGTCCACGCACACGGGCCGTCTGTTTTCTCAGGTGCCTTTCCGTGGGGTTCATGTTGTACTGCGTCAGCTCTTGCCCATTTTTTATTATGCTGATTTCTCCGAATCTAAAGTTTCCTCTGATCATCGATACTCGGTTTGCAGTGTGTAAGAGAACAGTCGTTCTTGTATATTGGTTTACCTTTGACAGCTTTTCATACACTTACCAACGCCAACAGTTTTGTAGTTTCTTCGCTGGGTCTTTTGCACACAGACACTTCTAGCTGTGGACAGCGACAGTTTTGTCTGCTCCTTGTCGATACCTGTGTCTCCCGTCTTCTTACCCCCTTTCGAAAACCACGTGGCTGGCATTGGCTGAGATGTCCAGGACAGACCTTCTTGTTGCCGGCTTCAGCAGAAACGCTCCCAATGTTTTGCTCTCCAACGGGACGTGCGAAGTAGATGATTTATCTTCTCACAAACGAGGGAGGAGCGTTGAGTTTTATCAAGTGCCTCTGGGACACTTGGTGTGGTGTGGTTGCTCTCCTCCAGGATGTTAATGTGGCGAATGCCTAGGTTTCCCGTTGTCGAGTGAGCCTTGAATTATTGCCGTCGAGTCTGGTTGGCTGTTGATGAATTGTTATGTGAATATACGGCAAGGTTCACGTCACTGGTTTTTTCAGGACATTTACACTGATGTTCATACAGGAGGTTGCCCCCAGCTTCTGCAGGCGGCGGTGGTGGTGGCCGGAATAGCCCTCATTCCACCCCGCCCCCGTCTCTTCCCCTCCCCCTCCCCCTCCGGCGTTTATGTATTTATTGTGCCATTTTCAACATTACCTTCCACGTTAGAAATGTGGTCTGGAGTGTGTCTGTTCAGTTGTTCAGATCTTCAGTCGATTCAAAAAAATACATGCAATCAAAATTCGAATGTCCGACACCCTTCTTCTCTCCCCTTCGGCGCGTGCCGTTTCTAAGCAGTTGCGTCTTTCTTAGCAGGTGCCATGTTCTCTTTATTTTTTCTAAAGATGTGAGTTAGAATTTTTAATTAAATTGTTCCTGTTCCCTATATTACTTTTTTAAAATTTATTTTTGTTTTACTTTATTTTTTTCCCAGTATAGCTGGCATTCAGTATTACTTGGTGTTAGTTTTTACAGAACGGTGGTTAGACATTTGTGCAACTCACCAGCTGATCCCCCCAGTCAGTCCAGTGGCCGCCCGGCACCACAGGCCACCATCGCGATGCTTCCAAACGACTTTTGTTTCTCACGGCCTCACCCTGGTCTTGTGTGTGTGTGTGTGTGTGTGTGTGTGAGAAGTGAGTTTCTTGGTCCCTTATATGTATGAGAACTGGCGACTGGGAGATCTGTCCTCGGTGGACCGTGGGCCATTCCCTGCCCCCCACCGGGCTGCCCCCTGGGTGGGAAGGGTGCCTGGCCGGGTGAGGGTCCCAGGAGCTTCCGACTGCACACAGGGTGTTTGTGCTGGGGCCTGCCTGCCACCCCCATCCCATCCCCGCCTCAGTGTCAAGAGCGCAGGCTGCCACTCGGCTGCCGGGTGCAGGTCCCTGCCGCTCCCCACAGGGCTGCCCTTCCGCTCCTCGTCCTCGCCCCCAGCAACCGCTCCAAGCTCGTCTCTGCCGCTTGTCAGGGCCCTGTCCTCGGGCTGGGACATTCTCAGGCCCGGAGACTGAGTCCTGGGAGGGCGGCCTTGGTGCTGGGCCCCAGGAGAGGCCCCAGGAGAGGCCCTGTCCAGCCCCGTCCTCACCGGGGGAGCCCTGCGGGGCGCAGGGTCGGCTCCTCCTTTCAGGAGGCGTCTCTGCACACAGTTGGGGCGGAGCGGGGGGGCTCCCGTCCACCGATTCCATCTGGTTCCCATCTTCCAGGATCATCTCCATATTTGTGGCACGCCGCAACCCCCTTTCTGGTTTTCCTGTGCCACTAGGGAATTATCCGGAAGGGAAATCCGCCGTGGAGGCCGTGCCCAGGGCCGTGGGAGGCCGGGAAGGCGAGCAGCTGGGTCCTGTTCGCACCCGGTCGGCAGCCTGCGGCCGACTTCGGTTCAGTTTGGGCTCTCCGGGTTCCACCCTCGGTGGGGCCTTCTGGACGGTCCCCCGCGCCACTGGAAAGTGATCTCGATTTTTTGTGTCTCTAATAGTCACTTGAAATCATTGGGCTTCCTTGGTTGGCTGGATCGGCTAGAACTTCTGTAACAGTATTTAAGAACCTCGGGGACAGTGCACCTTGGTTACAGAGTTGGTTTGTTTTTAATTTCCGTGAAAACGTCGCCCGTTTCACCACAAAGCCTGTTTCTGAGTTGTTCTGTTGTAGACATTTTGACGATCTGAGTTTTTTACTGCCAAGGAGTTTCCTAAAAATCAGAAGCCCAGTTTCATTAGAGGCCATCCCGACCTCGGTCAAAGTGACTCTGGGGGTCGCTCTCTGGCCGATTGTAAGAGACTTCTGGGTAAGCGCCATCGTTATGGACACTGGGAAGCGCTCCTGGTATGGGGGCGGGGCACTGTGGCCGGCCTGCTCCCCCGCCGCGTGGTTTTTTCTCGTCTCCGGAGCAGGTGGCCTTTCTCAGGTGCCACGGTCGCTCCTGCACGTCCGTTGGGTGCGGGCGTGTGTGCCGGGTGGAGATGGGACCGGGGTGTCCCCTCTGCAGGTGGGCAGCTGCGGGCCGGGAAGGTGCTCTGTGACAGGACCAGCTCGGAGGGTGCCGCTCCCTTCGCGCAGCATCCCCAAGGCGCCGCGTCTGGGAGGACGTACATCCTCCTCCAAACTGCGCAGTTAAAACACTGCCTCATTATAACGCTTGTTATCACTTTAAGGTCTTATTGGTTTCACTTCCATCCAAAATACGCACAGGACCGGTGGCCCCTGTGTGTGGAAGGAGTGGAAGTCGGGTCCCTGCGGGACAGAGGTGGGAGTTCTTCCTTCAGCTTTCTGCTTGAGAGTCCCGTGTGTTTTCCTGGCTGGAGGGCGCCGCGGAACGACGCGGAGTCCGTGCATTCGGGAGACGCTCGCTCCGGTCCCCGGGGACGGCCTTCCCTTACGTATTGTCTCGAGTTTCCCGGCGGTGTTTCCCGTCCCCGTGCGCTCCCTCCTTCGGAGTCGGAATCCGACGGCCCCCGCGGGTTCCGGGTCCACTGGCAGTGACGTCAGCGCGGGCTCCCGGCGCCGGAGCGGTTGGGGAAGCGAGGCGTTTAGCGCAGTATCCATGGCAACACGAGCGGGGCTGGGCCCCCCCACTCCACCCCCACCCCACCCCAGGCACTGAGGCCACGTGACCTTGTGTCACTCTGAGTTGCCTTTCGGCCCGCGCTGTCTCCACCTCTGACCGCGTCCTGGCTCGGTTCTGGGAGCGGAGGGCGGAGTCATGGGTCACCAACATTCTGGGGGCTTTCGATGCGTATGCCCAACTGCTTTAGAAAAATAGTACAGTTCACACTCCTTCGCAGACTTTGTAAGCTTGTCCTTTGTAAGCAGACACTGTCATGGAAACCCATGCACGTGTGTGCACACGTGTGCATGTGGCCTGTTTCCTAGGCCATCAGTGTTTCTGCTGTGTTAGATTCCACCCGAGACCGGAGGGAGGGCACAGAGTTGTCGCCACGCGGGCGCTGCCCCTGGGCGCCGGAGCAGAGGCTGGCCTGGGGCGCTGGCCCCGGACAAGCCCCCTGCCCAGTGTAGGCAGGAGTGGACGCCGCGGGCGCAGGGCATGTGTGGGGTGCAGCCGGCACGTGACACTCTCGGGAGGTCCCGGGGGCGGCCGGCGAGCGGCTGAGAGCAGAAATCTGGCTTAATGCTTCTAACAAGTTAATGTTTGCGCTCCTGGGCTCCGCGCGCATTTAAGAATTAATTAACTCCTTGAAGGAAGTCGTTTATGTTTGAGACCAGAGAAGACACTCAGGGCCCGATCGCCCCCGAAGACGGAGGGCCCCGTTCGCCTGAGCGGGCCTGGCCGGACCCACCGGGCGCTCAGATCTCTCCGGCCAGGAGCCTCCCTCCCGGGGAGACGCATTAAGCCCATGTCATCCTCGGTTCCACCTAAGGTGTCCCTCTCCGAGGCAGCGCCTCCCGAGTCCGCGGCGTGGGATTCCGCGTCTCCCAGCGTCATCAAAGTCTTAGGAAAATATATTACTGGGGAGCGGAGCGCTCCTCGAGTGTTAATTACCGCTCGCCCGGCTGCCGCGTGGCAGTCCCCGGCGCCAGGAGCCGGCGGGCAGCGAGCGTCAGGGAAGACAGAGTCCCCGTTAAAAGCAGCCCAAACTCTCTCTCCCTCACCCTTTGAGGGAAAGGGGCGCCGGCTCGTTGGGAAGCGAAATCCCGCCTCTTCAGTTGCTCTGAGGAGCGGCTCCCTGAGGTCTGAAACACTGTTCTCCCGGAGGGGAAAATGTTTTTTTTTCTGGAGCGCGGTGGGGGCAGGGAGACCCTGTGTGGTGGGGCAGACGCGCCCACGGCGTGCATGTATTTTCCGGTGCATTTCCCTGTTTCTCTTTCCCCCGTGAGCTGGCGTTGGTTTCTGCCACAGACGGGACTCTCCTTTCCTGCGACCCTGAAACGGACCTCGGTTCTCTCAGCGTCCAGCCCGGGCTCGGGGGTCCCAGGACAGGGCCGCGGGGACACAGAGGGGTGAGGGCTCCTGCCCCTCCCCCGGGAAACGGAGCAGGGTGGGCGCTGACCTGGAGTGTTCCGTGGGCTCTGGGGGCAAGGAAGGTCACGGCAGGTGGGGGAGGGCCCAGGACTCAGAGCAAGGGCGGGGGTCGGCGTGTTTCCGAATTAAATTTCTCCTGGTGGGGAGGAAACGTGAGGTGGTCCCCAGGTGTCCCGCACTTCTCACGGGGACCCTTGTCCGCTCGGGTCTGGGGTCCTTGCTGGCTGGAGGAGGGGCCGTCGGGACGGGGAGGCAGGAGCCGGCCGTCGGGCGTTCACCAGCATCTCAGAACCCCGCAATAAAGTGACGGGGTCACGGGGACAGACCGTCCCCGGGGACGCCCCCTCGGGGTCCTTGCCAGCCCCTCCGCGGGGGGTGCAGCAGCCTCAGGGCAGAGCTGGCTGCAGGCGGCAGGCCTCAGCCGGGATTTAATAACATTGTTGTCATTTTATTTATTTTTATAATTACCTTTAATTTAGAGCAAGTGATACAGATTTCCATTTAGGGCAATAATATAGTTTTCCTTAAATGCATTAAAGTAAAAAATAGTGAATTAATTAAAAAAGTATTAGCAGGGTACAAGAAACATGGCGAAACGGGAAGGCGGTTTATTGCGGGAGAGATCCCGGCAAAGCGCGTGGCGGGGGGGGGGGGGGTGGCGGCGGGGATCGTGGACACCCTCGGCTGCAAACACGGGACTGGGGGCCCCTCTGAGCCGCTTTCAGTCTTTATTTTCCTGACACGGGCGAGGGTTCCCGGGGCTCCTGGGGTGCACAGGACTTGGGGAAGCCGAGCTCTGCACAAAAGCCCCAGGAGATGGGGCGCAGCGACTCTGGGGTTCACCTGGGTTCCAGCCTCGGGACAACAGGGCGCCGGGAAGACCCCTGGCGGGGCAGCCCCCTGCCTCTTTAGACCTTCGGTCTCCCCACAGAGAACTCGGGGTGCGTGAGGGCCTGATGTCGCAGGAGACTTGAGCAGGTGTCAGGAACCTGTGGCGGACTCGGGTTCCCCCGAATCTTCTCCGGCTGCTGACACACCTGGTGCCGCCCCCCGGCACCTGCCGTACCCCTTCTGCACTCAGTGTCCGTGTCCCTTCTGCAGGCCACTTGTCCGGGCTCTCGTCACTGTCCCCAGAGCACCCGACTCGTAGGGAGTGCTCATCCACGCATTCTATGCACCTGTCCACCCACCATCCATCCATCCATCCACTCATCCTCCTGGCTGTCCATCCACTGTCCATCCACCCATCCATCCATGCATTTACTCCTCCATCCACTCAATAAATATTTATTAAGAGTTCTGTATATTTTCCAACAAAAACTACAAAAATGCACTGGTGCCAGGGAGAGCGCAGTGACAGAGGAGACACGGTCACCCTTTGCAGAGTTAGTGGCTGCAGGGGAGGCAGGGGGTGCCCTGTGGCCATGCGGCCCCAGGCTAAACAAGTGAGGGCGTCTGTAGGTCCCTCCCCTCTGTCACAGCTGGGCCCGGAGACCCGGGAGTCCAGGGACACTGGGGCTGAACGAGCCTTGTCCATTTCGTGGATCAGAGGCCGCACGTGCTCGCCCCTGGCCGGCTGTGTCCCTGGAGCCAGAGGTCAGGCCCTGCAGAGCCCTCGCCGTCTGTCTCCGGCCTCCGAGGGCCTGCCCAGCCTGCGCAGAGGGCAGTCCGGGGCGGGCCTCCCCCCGCCTCCAGCAGGAGCGAGGCCGGCAGCCGTGGCAGCTCCCAGGGGCAGAGCGTGGGGCAGGGGCGTGGTCATCACAAGGGCGGCCGTGGGGGCAGGTGGACAGGCAGGAACGGGGCAGCAGTGGTGCCAGGCCAGGCCCTGCCGGGGCACGTGCGACCCCTGGGGGAAGGGATCCAGGGTTGGGGTGGCATGTCCTCCCCCATCCCAGCACTTGCTTCACTGCTTGCTCCGAGTACCCCATGGGGCCGGGGGGGGGGCAGATTGCTCCTGGGGACCACCCTGAGGCCTCGCCCATGCCGCTGCAGGGACACCTGGTCTCTGGGCCCAGCAGTGGCTGGAGACTCGGCCTGGCCACAGCCCCTTTTCGCCCTCCCTGTGGTGCGCGTCCTGCGCCCGGCACCCGGCGCCCCGGCCCTGTCTGCGTGCCCACAGCAGGGGCCCCGGGCAGCCCTGGAGCGGGCCCCGCACTGCGGCCTGCCCCTCTGGGCTGTCTGTGCTGTGAATGGGGGCCCGGAACCCCCGCCGTGCAGGCCAGGCAGGGGGCGGGCAAGTGCGTGGGGACCCGCAGAACCAGCAGCGTCACTGCTGAGCAGGGAGACAGGGAGCCGGTTTCCGAGCGTGGGGTGCAGGGGGTCTCGGGACGCAGGGGGACGTGCCCGGGGAAGAGACGCTCGGCTGCAGGTTGAAGAAGACGCCCCCCGGGGTGGGGCGGGAGGGCAGGCGGACGGAGGGGGCAGCCCGCACGGCCGGGCTCTGCAGGGAGGGCCGTGCGAACCCCCGGGGGCTTCTGGGCGGTCGGCACTGCACGTCCGCAAAGTCCCCCTTCCTGGCGGCGAGCAAGTGGAGCCGTGTGGCAGTGGGGCGCCCGGAGGTGGCGTCCCGGACCGGTGGCACGAGGCCAGGAGGCAGTGGTGCATGGGGTGGGGCGGCGGGGATGGGTGCGCCCTTGGTGCCCGTGGGTGCTGATTCCGCGTCCAGGGCGCACGGGAGGCGGCACAGCCTTCCTCCACCTCCCACCGGACCTCCCGGGGGAGCCCAGCCCCGCGAGGGGCTCCGGACCCTGGAGTCCGCCCAGGCCTGTGAGGTGGGTGGGGGGTCCGGACCTGGTCCAGGCGGCTTCCCAGGGGCACAGAAAGTCCCCGTGCCGGTAACGGTCCCAGGCGGGGCCGCGTGCCCAGGGTGCCCCTGCCCCTGGGAGGAGCTGTGCTGCACTGGGTGGGGGCTGGGCTCGACCCCAGGGGCCCCCCGCCCCCCGCCCCCGAGTGCTGCCAGGCTCCAGGGAGCGACAAGCAGGGGACGCTTGGCTTCTCCGGGCCTGCGTGTCCCCAAACGCGCTGGCGATGAAAAACCTGCTACTGACTGTGACGGCGGTAAAATATCTGCTGTTTATGAGTAATTAGCCACTTCTGCAAAAGAGCTCTATTCCTTTAAATTTATGGGGTGCCTTGATTTACGCGTTTCATGGGGGGATGGCAGGTTCTCATCATACCAACCTGATGTAATTGGACGCAAATCAAACTCGAGTGGCGGACAGACCCTCGCCTCCCGCCTCGTGGGTGTGTGTCTAGGTGGGGGCGTGCCGGCCCCGCCCGCCTTGGCTCTCCCCAACACCCCCAGGACAGGCCTGGGGGAGCCTCAGCCTGTTCCTCTGCCTGCCATCCTCGGTGCCCCGGCTGCAGCCTGCCGCCGCCCTGCTGGGGGCACCCAGGAGGACCCCTCCTCCCTGTGGGCGACAGAGACTCAAGCTCTCGGGCCTCCCACCTGCCCTGGGGTCCACAGAGGGCGGCGAGCTCACCGGGCTGAGGGCCTTCGTCGTCTGAAGGCCCCCGAGCCTGGCCAGCGCACAGGACATGCCGTGACCGGGAGTCTGACCTTGCACTGTGTGGCCGTGGAAGGAATTAGGGCAGACAGAGGGGCTGGTGGGCCGGGGGTGGCGGCTGGCCTGTGCTTAGCCACTGAGAGGGGAGAGGCAAGCACGTGCCAGCATTGGCTGGTCAGAATTTTCTCGCCCACCCCCCGCTCACCCGGCCGCATTCCCTGCTCACGAGCTGGCTCTCCCGAGTGCTCAGGAGGCAACCAGGGGAAGCAAGATGCAGACGCGTGTCTGCTCCGGCGTGGGTAGCATTAGTTGGGGAGGGGGGTCGCCTAGCTTCCGGCCTCAGTTTATCCCTCTCTAAAATGGGCCCATCCGCCCAGGGCACGCGGGGTGGTCTGGGCGATCTGTGAGGCTTCTCCAGCTCTGCCACCCGCTGCCACTCTCCGAGAGCCCGTTCCCCCGGGGCCCCTCCGTGCCGTGGGGGAGCGTGCGCCATCTCACCCACGCCGGGGCGCAGCCGCGGCGAACGGGCACCGTGCGGGCCAGGGGCTGAGACGGGGTGGGGCGAGGGCCCATTTGGGGGAAGTCTTTGGCGTGAGATCGTAGGTGGGCTGCAGGAGGGACAGCGGCTTGGATGGTTGCCGGGCGGGCCTCAAGGGTGGTCTGCCATGGGGACCGGGACGGGCCAGCAGCACCCGGACGGGTCTGGCTGGGGGCCGCCGTGCCCCGGTCAGCGGAGCTCCTCCACCGGGCCGGGCCGGGCTCCCTCCACGGCGCGCCGCCCACTGCCCGGCAGATGGCCGTCCTCGGCAGGCCTGCGGGACCCGCGCGCGTTAACGGGCTTCTCCAGGGAGCAGGATTGTCTCCGGCAGCGGGAACTTCCCCTGTGAAAGCACTTTCCAGAATGCTGGCTCGCCTCGCCCGGCTGCCTCAGAATGACCCTCGGCGGTGTTCAGGGGGCCGCTGTGGAACGGCCACCGCATGTCTCAGGGCGGGTGCGCCCTGACTCCGCGGAGGGAACTGGGGGCCCGCGGGGGCCTGGGGGCCGTCTCCCCTGTCGTGGCTCGAAGACGGAGCCTGGCTGTGGGTTTGACTTGAGCCTTCTCCTTCCTAATGCGGAGCGACATTTTCGTGGGCATTTGCCAAATTTCCTTTCCTCCGTGAGCTTCCTGTTCACACGCCTTTCGTCCAGATTGCAAAGGGGGGTGGTCACCTTTTCCTCGTCAGGTGCGAGTGCTTTCTGGAACGAACGAGGTGAGGGTACTAACCTCCTGGCGACCACACAGGTCTCAGGGGTGGTGGGCGTCCTCCCGGGAAGCTCTCGAACCGGGACAGGCCGGGCCTGGGCGTGACTGGGGGGTGTGGGGGGGGGGTGGGGGTGGGGGGGGGGCCGCCGTGGGGACGGGCCGAGGGTCGCTGCTGCAGCCGTGGGAGAGAGGAGGCCGCGGGGGCGACTGAGCAGGGCGTCGGCGCAGTGACGGCGCCGCCCCAGGGTCACGCCCACCTCCTCCTCAGTTGCCCCCACGGCCCGGTTACTGCCCTGGGCCCCCGGGACGCCGCCCCCACCCACCTGGGGCCCCCGATCCCGCCGTAGAGCACAGCCCGTCCAGGGAGAGCTGGGCCGCCGGGTGCTGACGGCAGTGCCCACCCATCCCCCCGTCCCTGTGCAAGGAGACAAGAGCCAGCTGGTGCGTTTGTCGCATTCCACCCCCCCCCCCCCGGTGCTCAGTGTCGGTGACGCTTGGCTCCAGCTGTTGGCTGTGACTGGTGCCGGTCCTGGGTCGGGGTGTGGCTGGGGGTCCCTTCCCGGTCAGGCGGGCACAGGGGCCGAAGGAAGGGGCGGGAGGAGAGGCGGGGCTGTGCAGGTGGTGGCCACCCTGGGCGGCCTCGGTGGTCTACGGATGGGGGGCCGGCGCCTGAGGCCACGCAGCTGTCGGGCTGGGGTGCAGTGTGGTCCCAGGGTGCGGGGGCCCCATGGAGCAGGAGGCGGGCCCTCCTGGTACCGGCATAGCCACAGCCAGGGCGGCCGGTTGTGGGGGACGGGTAGCCCTGTGCTGTGCGGTGGGTCCCCTCTGGGAGAGCAGGCGGTGCCCCTGCCCTGAGGGGGTGTCCCCTGGACGTGCTCAGTCCCAGCCACCGGGGAGGGGCTCCCGCGTTCCTGACTGTGCTCAGGGGCCCAGGGTCTGGAGTCGGGAGGGGGGCCCCCGGGGAAGGGGGTGCAGTGTCACCCCGGCCTCAGGTGCTCCCCGGGGGCCCCCGTGCGCTCGGCCTAGAGACGGCATGGGCGCTTGCCTCCGTCCTCACAAAGCTCCCAGGCAGCCCCCCCCTCCACGCCAGGGCTGGGGACCCCCCCGCCGAAGCCCAAGGTCACGGCCCCACCTCCCGGAGCTTCTGGACAAGCCCACGGACAAACCCAACCCAGCGTGAAAGCCGCTGCGGGGCTGGGGGCTGCGGGGCTGGGGGCTGCGGGGCTGGGGGCTGCGGAGGGGCTGGGGATGCTGAACGGGGCCCCCAGGCCCCGGCGGATCCCCTCCTGCTGGCCAGCACCCTGAGGTCCAGGCGGCCGTGGGTGCGGGTGCAGGTGCACTGGGGCGTGCTCACCGACGACGGGGCCCCTGAGCTCGTGTCTCCCGTGGGTGCCCGACAGCACCTCCCTGGCCACCCCCTGTGGCTGTTGCACAGTCAGACCCCCCCGACACACACACACACACACACACACACACACACACACACACACACACACACACACACACACACACCCCCCCCCCCCCCCCCCCGTACCCGTGCCAGCCGAGTGGTGTCCAGGTTTGCCCCGAAGTAAACCCAAGGGTCCGCTGAAGGGAAATCCAGCCGCCAGACAGGGGATCGCAGCCCAGATTCGAGGGCCCAGATTGGAGGGCCTTCGTCGGGGGTGAGAGGCTGGTGGGTGCCGTGGGGCGCCCGCACCCTGGCGCGGCCCTGGGAGGAAGGGTGGCCAGGAGCCCCGAGGGGGCCGGTTGCCCGCCCTGGCCCCGGGCCGCGCTGCGTGTGGGGCCGAGGGGGGAGCCGAGGCGGGCCGGTGAGGGATCCAACCGTCCTGCCGTGACGAAGTCTGTGTGAAGGGGGAGAGGGAGAGAGCCGGCGAGGGAGAATAATCGATGCACTTCCTGACGACTG
This sequence comes from Phyllostomus hastatus, assembly GCF_019186645.2. Classification (NCBI taxonomy): domain Eukaryota; kingdom Metazoa; phylum Chordata; class Mammalia; order Chiroptera; family Phyllostomidae; genus Phyllostomus; species Phyllostomus hastatus. The sequence continues at coordinate 31,051,163 of NW_025334024.1, forward strand.
CGGGCGTCTCTCCCAGCTCCGCGGTGTTGTGTTAGAGGTCGGTCACCGTTAAAAGCTTGTACATACATATCGTTTTCGTGCCTTTGCCCGGAGGGTGCTCGCGGTTCAGAGACATCACTCACAGGGACGCAAGGCCGTCTCCCTCCCGAGTCGCCGCCCTGGCGGAACGGGAGGCACCGTTGGGGGCCTGAATCCTGGGCCAGCAGGGCTGGCCTTTGACTCACAAGGTGTCATTCATTCTCGTGATGCTCTGGCCACCTCCCTGGTCTGTACCGCGATCGTCAGAGGCTCCGGGGACTGGCTGGGGCCTCGGTAGCCGAGCGTCGGGCACACCAGGACTGCGTCCTCACCATTCCGTCCAGAGAAAGGGCACGGGGGCTCTGGGGCCTGAGGGTCCCTGCAGCCCGGGGCAAATCCAGGAGGGCTTCCAGGGGACTGGGGGGTCCTTCTCCAGTCTACCTGGGGGATAACCCACCTGGCACGGGCAGGAGAACGTGGAATACTCGGTCGGCCCTTGGCGATGTGGGAAAACCAGACGCCCTCCGCCCCTTTCTCTGTGACCCTCCCCCAGCCAGTGAGGAGCCCACGGGCCGAGTTTCTAGATCCAAAGCACCTCCTGCACCCACACGACCGACGCCAGCTCCCGAGACGCCGTCCCTGCAGTGAGTCCCCCACCCTGTTCCCACTTCCGGGCGCACCGACGGTGGGGGAGGGGGGGCGGCGTTTTGCCTCTGGACGAGGAGGGGGCGGGGATGACGCAGAGGCGGGGGTGGTGGTTGTGGTGACGGCTCCAACGAAGATGGTGATGATGGTGATGGTGAAAGTGATGATGGTGAAGGAGGAGGAGAAGGGGGAGGTAACGAGGAGGGTGGCGGCGATGGCAGTTACTGTTGCCATTTTAGTTTTTGAGAGCTTCCTCTGCCTGACGAGTCCACGATGTTTACAGCCACCCGCCTGAGGTGGCCCGCGTGCACCCCAGCGCCTGTGCCGGGCCGTGCGTGCTGCGGGCCGGGACCTCAGCCCTGAGGTCCGCCCGGCCCCGGGGAGGTGACGGGAGACGCCCTGTGTGTATCAATCACCTGGCAAATACTCCTGGTCGCCCTCCTTCTTTCGGGGCTGCAGCCTGGCCCCTGACTCCAGCGTACTGGGGAGAGCCTTTTGCCTTTGAGGATTTGGAAATCCTCCAGAGTCTTCAAAGAGAAGGTGCTCTTGGTTCTGGTTTCTCCTTCCCAGTCCCCGCGCCCTGGCCTCACCAGCAGGGACGCTGCCTGGGGCTCCGGGGGAGCGTGTGTGGACCCCGCCGCGGCCGACCACGCGGGGCCGCGCAGGCCTGGGCTTCGGCCGACGGCCCGTCTGAGGGGGAAGCTCGGGGGCTCGACCCCTGTCTCCACCTTGGCGCTCCTGGTCACGCCTTCGCTGCCGTGGCCCCTGGGGCCGTCCCACTTTCGTGACCGAGTCCTGGAGGATTTGACTGTTTCTGGCCCCGCCCCGTAGCCTCGTCCGCACACCGGTCACAACGGAGCGGCCCCCACGCTGCCCCCACCCCTTATGTATCGATCACCCGACCAATATGCCCCGCGGCCCCTGCCCGCCTCGGCCATGTCCGTGATGTCGTCCGTGCGGGTGCCTAAATGTCACCGGCACCCATCCTCAGGGGTGAGGACACGCCCTTGCTCAGCCCAGCGAGCTCTGGGCCCGCACGTGAGCACGAAATCTCCGGTTTATTTTTGTCGTAATGTTTACAGCTGTTTAATGACCCCGAAAAGGTTCGGGAGCCTGGCGCGCCTCGTCTCAGAACAGGGCGGGGGGGGGGCATTGTGCCGATTATCACCACCTCGGCTGGCTCCTCGGGCACGCCGCCGCAATGGGGGGAAACAGCGTTTAAGGAGAAGCCGTTGTGTTCCGGGAGAAGTGGCCCTCGTCACAGCGCGCGCCCAGTGAGGACCGCGGGGGCGGGGGTGGCGGTGGCGCGGGAGGGCCCGCGGCGTCCCCGGGAAGGGGGATCTCCCTGCCGCCGGAGCGCCGGAGCGGTGTGCTGTGACAGTGTTCGGAGCGGGGCCCCCTCCGGGGCCTGTGCTGGGGGCCCCCGGCCCCTCCCCCGCCCAGTGCCCCGGTGCCGTGTGCTCCGCCGGGCTCTGAGCCAGTGCCGCCGTCACCCACGCTGATGAAAAAGGGAATATTTAGTTGTGCTTGGCTAGACAACAATATTTGATTTTTAAAAATCCCGTTGAAATGGTTATTTTGAAAGTCATTTTATTTCCCAACTATTCTTTTTCATGGTATAAGGATAAAACTCTTACTGGCGAGATCTATATTTTTTGGACTATTCATAAGATGACTTTTTTTTTTCTTCTGTGCTAGCAAAATGAAACTGTGTTTTTGTGTAGAATTTATTTAGACTCGGAGCAGCTGGCTCCTCTGGTGTCCTGATAGTTTTAAATTTCCCTTGGAGGGAGAGACACAATTCGGCTCTCCTTCGGCAGGCTCTGTAGGCAGGGTTCAGTGAGAACTTTGTCGCGGGCGTCACGGGAAACGGCCGTGGGGGCAGGGGAGCGGGACCCGGTCGCCATCGGCACCGTCAGAGGCCGCGGGGTGGGCGGGGGTTCGGGGACCTCGATGACGAGACGATGCCGCAGGATGTCTCTGGTGGTCTGGGCATCCAGGGGCGAGCTGCGTGGGCCGAGGACCGCCCCCCCCGGCCGGGGAACGGGCAGTCGCTGAGCTGGGGGAGAAAACCTCCGGCCCCTCCCCTGCCCCCGACGCATCCCCCGGGCCTCTCGTCTCCGCCTGGCCGTGAGGAGGCCCTGGTGGCAGGGACGGAGGCCTCAGCCCTGTGCTTGGTCAGTGCAGACAGTAGGACGGCAGCGTTGGGTGCCCATGGCACCCCACCGTGACCCCAGGAAAAGTCAGGAGTCGGGGGGTGTCAGTGTGTTTCCAGGCTGGACAGTGTACAAGGGCCCCCACCCGTCCAGCCCTGGTGCCGACGGCGGCCACCTTCCGAGGTGGATCAGCTGCACCTGCTCCGCCGGCCAGGGCTCAGCGTGCTGTCCCGCGGCGCTGTGGGCGGGCGGAGGCCACGCGACGAACATGGGCGGGCGGTTCTCAGCGCTCAGTCGTCGGCTCACTTGCTTTTCCCTGTGGGCCGGTTTTCGCTGCCGGCGAGAGGGCGGGGTGAGTTGTTGCACCGGGAACTCAGAAGGTCCCGCTGGGCTGCCCGAAGGCCAGGGCCGTGGCCACCCTGCACTGGCTCCTGGCCTCTTCCTGTGGGGTCGCAGCTGCCGTGTGCCCAGGCGATGGGCCCAGCACCAGGGCTGGGCTGTGCGCACGCCACGAAGTGCCACGGGAAGCTGTGGCCGTGTGGGGTGGTGCTACTGGTCGTGGGTGTGTCCGCCCTGCTGGCCGGGACGCTGACGGACCTCCACCGCAGGGCCTGTGCAGGGGCAGTGTGGCCCCACTGGGGATCCGTGTCCCCGCACCTGGGGCTGGGGACACCTTCCTCCTGTGCGAGGACCCTGCAGGCAGCCCCCTCCCCCGCCTCCCCCTGCCCCGGGAGCCCTCGGGGCCGCGGTCCGGCTGGCCGGTTCACAGTGGGACAAGCGCCCCCCTCGGCCTCACAGTGGAGCATTTGTGTGCGTTTGCAGAGAGCGGAGAGTGGGGTGCCGCGCCGCCCCCCCAGCGCAGAGCGACGGCACACACACGCACCTGCGCACACACACACTTGTGCGCACACACACACCTGTGTCCACAGCTGCGAGGGTCTCTCCCCTCCCTGAACTCTGCCTCTCAGGAGCCTTCTTGCTGCCCCCCTGGGGTCGGTGGCCTTGCCCAGGGGGGCCGGGCGAGGGCAGGCGCGCAGGGTCCCCTGCGGCCGTTCCCTGACCGGCGGAGACAGGGCACACGGGTGCTGGGCAGGCGGGGTGTCGAGGCTGCAGAAACCGGGGCCTCACCCGGGCGGCGAGTCCCAGGCACGGGGGGGGGGGGGCAGCTTCTCCCGCCTCGGCCGCTTCGGCCTGGGGACAGCACGCTGGTCCCCTGCTCGTCCCGAGACCCTGCGCCCCCGGCCCGGCTCTGAGTCGGGCGGCCGCCTGGCTGAGGCCGACCCAGGGAGCGCACCTGCCCACGGCCCCACGGGTGGCGGCGCCCATTGAGGGGACTGAGATGACCGGCTGTGCGGCCCCGCCCCACGGGGGGGCTCCACCCACCATCGAGGGCCGCGCTCCTGGGGCGTCCCCCGGTGGGCCGGCCCGCTCTGCGGAGTCCTGGGTCCTCCCGTGGGCCCCAGGATGGCCGGTCTCCGTCTCCTGGTGCCCGTGGGTGCGTGGACTGAAAGCCCTGGGCTGTGGCAGGGAGGCGGGCGTCTCTCTGGCCCTTTCCGGGCCCCCAGGTGGGAACCACAGGCCCCTCCCACTCTGACAAGTTCAGACTGCGGCCGTCCATGGACGTCTGCGGAGCTGAGTTTGGGTCCCGTGAGGTTGGGGCTCCCCCTTTTATAATGTGTTAGCGTTGATTTGAGCGAGAGAGGGAGAGAAGGGGGGGAGAGAGGGAGACATGGATCTGTGGCCCCTCTCCCTGACGCACCGTCAGCTGATGCCCCAGTGTGCCCGGGCTGGCGACAGAGCCCGCAGCCTTGGAGGGTCAGCAGGTCGCTCTCACGGCCGCGGTGCCCGGCCGGGGCGGGGCTCACCGCCTTTCATGGGCTGTGCCTCTAAGGTCTGTTCATTCAGTCACCCACTCGGTGGGCAGACACCGAACCCTCGAGACCCAGGCAGCCGGGACCCTGCCCTCACGGGCGAGGGGGGACGCCCAGCCTCTCCCCGGCGCTAGGGGCTGTGAGGAGCAGAGTGAGGGGTGCTCTGGAGAGAGGCGGCGGCGTCTGCCTCGGACAAGGGCGCACAGAGGGCCTTGTGGGCGGGGCTGTGTGAGCCCAGGCCTGCGTGAGGAGGAGCAGCCGGCTGGCCTTCTTCTCACGTTCTAGAACATTCTGTGTTTGGCACTGGCACTTGACCAGTTGCTTGAAGGTTTTTTTTAAAAAACGCTTCGTTGCTTGAAAAACACTTCTCAGTGGTGGAAGGATTCCGTACCCAGACCTAACTTGCAGGCTCCCTCGTTCATTACTTGACCCGCCGAGCCGCCCCTCGCCCGGGTGCACGGCGCAGGTGGGCGGCCTCCCCCGTCCGGGTCCGGCCCGAGCTGTAGGCTTGCGGGACCACACATTCGGCCCCCACTCCCCCTGCTGAACTGGCCGCAACCTGAACATGGCCCGCCCTCCTGGATTCATGGCTTCTGAGCCGGCCAACTGGGCAGCCTTGGGAGTGCGCCAGCCGCGTCCAGAGCTGTCGGTGGGACTCGGAGCCCCACACGGCCTCGGGGCCACGATCTGCGTTGGCTCAGGAGAGGAGCCCGCCCGGCTGGAGGGGCTTGGAGCTGGAGAAGGGGCTCCAGACACGGCCCCGGGGCTGCGGGAGTCCTGCCTGGACACCTCCGCCCTTGGGCCTGTCCCTCTGTGCTGGCCAGCGGGTGCCCGGAGTACCCGGGCCAGCCAGCCCCGCCTTCAGGTGCCAGCCCCGGGCTCCCGGCAAGCCCCAGGCTCCCAGCAAGCCTGTGGAGTGAGTGCAAGAATGTCCCACAGCAATGACTCCGTTCTGAGCAGTCTCCAAAGTGGGCCTCTCCAATCTGACTGCCTGCCACCAGCAACAGCAGGAAAAGACGGCCAGTGGGGAGGCTCCTTTGACGGCTGGTGCCCGTGTGCTGTGTGCGCGAGTGTGGCCAGCTGTGCTGCGCCGTCAGCCACAGACACCGCGGCCTGCACCCCGGTCGCGCCTTCTCTCTGCCCCGGAAACAGCCGCCGGGTCGGCCTCTCCCCTCCCGTGCACAGCGGCCCCCGGCCCCCTGCTCTGGCGGGGGACGCCAGTGCCCCCTTGGAGACCCTCCACGCCATGTGCAGTCTGTCTGGTGGGAGTGAGGTGGGCCGCAGACCCCGCTGGGCTGCGTGTGCTTCGCCCACACTTGAGCTTGGGCCCCGAGGTCCCCCCGGGGAATTGGGTGGCCCAGGAATCAGTCCCGGCTGGAGTGAAGGGCTGCCCGGGCCCGCCCGGCCGGCTGAGACGGCCGCACACCGGGCTGCACAGAGGACGGATGTGCGGCGTCTCTCCGACCGCAGGACACAGGCCTGGGCTCCCCCGGGGCGGGGGCAGAAGACGGCTCCGGAGGTAGAAGGGCCCCAGGCGTGGGCTCCTGGCCTTTCCGAGCTGAGCTCCCCACCAGCTGGAGGGGACAGCGAGGACATCACCGACAATTACGCGGGCCAGCTCCGAGCGCCAGTGTTTAACAAACAGCTTTGAGTTCTAATTTCCTGCCAAGCACATTCTGCAGGTACAATTTGTACTCATTACTGTGTATCGGGAAAGTTATTAAAAACACTCCGGCTTGGTGAGACTTCCTACGGCACCTTCCCCGGACTTTAATTGGTCTTTATCTAGTTCCCTAAGAGGTCTTTTTAAGCCCCAAGGACAGTCCTGGCCTCCTCGGGTGTCGCGCCCGGGAGGGACAGGGCGGAGGCGTCCTTCTGCGGCGGCAGCCCTGGGCCCCGCCCAGATTGGGACCCTCGGGATAATCCGCCACGGTTCCGTCGGGAGATAATTCATACTTCCGTGGATGGGCACAGTTACCAAATGACAAAATAACAGTGTTTCGTAACAGAAGGGTTAAATCTTAATCTCCGAGGTTTGCAAAGCTGCTACTCGCAGTCTCCTTAAAATTTAATATACCTCGTTAATGCTTCCTTGCAAACACTGAAGGATTTTTATGATTATAATCATGTGTTACAGCACCTAGTACTGTTTCTAAGCAGCATACTAATCAGCTTAATGAGATATTACTGCACTTTTTGTTGACTAAAGCAAAATCCCTTTTATTGTTCTAAAGCCTGTCCTTTACTTTATTTTTTCCCAAAACATTATCTTGTTTTATTACGTATCAGTAAATATCATGCCATTGGGTGGTGCTTTTTTTTTTTTTTTTTGCCAAAACATAAAATAATCTCTTTTATCTCAGAGTGGCGAACGGGGCGCATGTGGGTTCTGGAAACAAAAGTTCCGAGTGAGTGTGTTTGGTGTTGCGGTGACAACCCTTCTGCGCCAAGGCCAACTTCCAACCCGGCCTGCAGGGGAGGGTGCCGCGGGGTGGGGGCGGGGAGACGACCACGTACACCCCGGATTTGTTATAAGGTGTTGGAAGTGGTAAAACATTAATAATTTAAGTGCGAATGAATAATTGCAGTCAGCAAATAGAAAATACAAGGAAGACGATCTATCGCCAAAACAAATGGGAGGACCAAAGCCATATTGCATAATTGGCATTTAATAATTCATTTTTTTATTATTGTTTTCGACTGTAATTCCTCGGCCTCGCGAGGCGTAGGTAAGGCGCGACATGCAAATGCGCGCCCGCGGAGGCTGGCGCTTCCCCGCGCCCGGTTCCGGCCCCGATCTGAACTCTCTCTCCGTTTGCAGGGATGGAAGACGCCAGCCTGTGCCTGGGCGTGTCCTCGGGGGCGGCGGACGCGGAGCCCCGGCGGAGCGGCCCCGTCCTCAACGGCCAGTATGCCATGAGTCAGAAGCTGCACCAGATCACCGCGCAGCTCAGCCATGCCTTCCCCGAGCGGCACCCGCGGCCCGGCGCGGAGGACAAGCCGCCCGCGGCCCTGGACGACAAGGCCCACGTGCCCATGAGCGGCCAGCCCATGGGCAGCCCGATGGCGCTGCTGGCCAGCCCGCTGGGCCGCGACGTGGACACCAGCCTCAACGGGCGCGTGGACCTGCAGCAGTTCCTCAACGGGCAGAACCTGGGCATCATGTCGCAGATGAGCGACATCGAGGACGACGCGCGCAAGAACCGCAAGTACCCGTGCCCGCTGTGCGGCAAGCGCTTCCGCTTCAACAGCATCCTGTCTCTGCACATGCGCACGCACACCGGCGAGAAGCCCTTCAAGTGCCCCTACTGCGACCACCGGGCGGCGCAGAAGGGCAACCTCAAGATCCACCTGCGCACCCACAAGCTGGGCAACCTGGGCAAGGGGCGGGGGCGCGTGCGCGAGGAGAACCGCCTGCTGCACGAGCTGGAGGAGCGCGCCATCCTGCGCGACAAGCAGCTGAGGAGCGGCCTGCCGCCGCCGCGGCCGGACCTCAAGCCCGCGCCGCACGCGCAGCCCGCGCCGCCCGCCGCCGCCTGCCACCTGGCGCCCCCTGCCGCGCCCGGCGCGCCAGACGCCGCCCGCCCCGCGCCCTCGCCCAAGCCGGCGGGCGGCGCGCAGGACGACGCGGTGGCCCCCGCCGCCGGCTTCCGCTGCACCTTCTGCAAGGGCAAGTTCAAGAAGCGCGAGGAGCTGGACCGCCACATCCGCATCCTGCACAAGCCCTACAAGTGCACGCTGTGCGACTTCGCCGCCTCGCAGGAGGAGGAGCTCATCAGCCACGTGGAGAAGGCGCACATCACGGCCGAGTCGGCGCAGGGCCAGGGCCCCGGCGGCGGCGGCGAGCAGGCGGCCAACGAGTTCCGCTGCGAGGTGTGCGGGCAGGTGTTCAGCCAGGCCTGGTTCCTCAAGGGCCACATGCGCAAGCACAAGGACTCGTTCGAGCACTGCTGCCAGATCTGCGGCCGGCGCTTCAAGGAGCCCTGGTTCCTCAAGAACCACATGAAGGTGCACCTCAACAAGCTGTCCGTGAAGAACAAGGCCCCCGGCGACGCGGAGGGGCCGGCGCCGCTGGGCGGCATGTCCCAGGAGACCCACGCCAACCTGTACTCCAGGTACCTGTCCTGCCTGCAGGGCGGCTTCCTGGCCCCGGACAAGGCCGGCCTGAGCGAGCCCGGCCAGCTCTACGGCAAGGGGGACCTGCCCCTGAAGGACAAGGAGGCCCTGGGCAAGCTGCTGTCCCCGCTGGCCGGCGTGGCCCACGGCGTCCCCGAGGGCGACAAGCACTCCCTCCTGGGCTGCCTGAGCCTGGTGCCGCCGCTGAAGTCCAGCTGCATCGAGCGCTTGCAGGCGGCGGCCAAGGCGGCGGAGATGGACCCGGTGAACAGTTACCAAGCCTGGCAGCTCATGGCCAGGGGCGTGGCCGTGGACCACGGCTTCCTGTCGAAGGAGCGGCCGCTGCAGCGCGGCCAGGAGGACGCGCTGGCCCATGTGGGGGTCGCGTTCGACAAGGAGAAGCGTGAGTACGTGTTCGTGGGGGCGGATGGCTCCAAGCAGAAGATGCCGGCGGATCTGGTCCACGGCGCGAAGGCGGCCAGCCAGAGAGACCTGCCGGCGAAGCTGGACCCCCTGGAGGGCGGCCGGGAGTTCCTGCCGCACGGGCTGAGCCCGGCGCTGGACTACCCCCTGCAGGGCCCCGGCGGCCTGAAGGAGAAGCCCACCGAGTGCCCCGACTGCGGCCGCGTCTTCCGCACCTACCACCAGGTGGTCGTGCACTCCCGCGTGCACAAGCGGGACCGCAGGGCCGAGGAGGACGGGCCGCACGCGGGCCTGGAGGAGCGGCGCGGCTCGGGCAGCGACCAGGAGTCCCAGTCGGTGAGCCGCTCCACCACGCCGGGCTCCTCCAACGTCACCGAGGAGAGCGGGGCCGGCGGCGGGCTCTCCCAGACCGGGAGCGCGCAGGAGGACAGCCCGCACCCCTCCTCGCCCTCGTCCTCAGGTGGGTCGCCGGGGCGGGCGGGGGAGGGGCCGCTCTGCTCTGCCCGCGTGCCTCTCAGTGGGAGCGGGGGGTGGGGGGGGTGGGGGGGTGGGCAGGGCCTGTGCTGCTCTTCGAGGTCAGGTCCAAGGTCACCCGGCTGGTTGGGGTGTGAGGCCCTGGCCTTTTGGCCCTGCCTCAGAGGAAGGCTGTGCTTCCGTGCCATGGGCCTTCCCTTGGGCACCAGCTCCCGAGAAGGTCAGCTGGCCCTCCTTGCACGCGGCAGGGTGGCCAGGGGGCAGGGCTGGTTGTGCGTGCGGCGTGCCCACCCTTCCCTGTGAGTGCCTGCCCGCCCGCCCCACCTGGTACTCTGACCCGTAGGCCACCCCCTCCTGCCCGGAGCCTGGGAGCTGGCGTCCTGCCCCCTCCGTGGGGGATGGGAAACTGTAAGGTCAGACCTGCACTGTCCACCCCCCCGCCCCCGGGTGCATTCCCGTGATCCTCGCAGGTGGGCCCCCCGGGCTGCCCTCCCCGGATCACACACCCGCGCCGGGTTCCCGTCCAGGAGGACAGCTCGGCTGCCCGGCCAGGGCCCTCTGCCGGTGTGGACGGGCCCGGAGCTGCAGCACCCACATGCGCGCGGCCGTGCGTCTTAGAATGCGCTGCGTTCCAGGGGCGCTATTCAGCTTTGGGGTCTAAAATAGCAAAGCAGAAAATCTGTCATCACGTCTGGGAAACGCTGACGCTTCCTGGCCCCACGTGGGGGAGGAAAAAAAACACAAAACACCTCCCCAGCCGGAGACGGGACACGAGGGCCACCGAGCCGCAGGTGAGTCCCCGCCACTGCCGCCCCCGCCCCTCCCCCGGCAGAACCCCCCCAATGGAGAGCGAAGGGAAAGTTCCGTCCCCGAGCCCTTTGGAAAGAAAGCATCTCGCTAAGGCCACAGTCGTCCCGCAGCCTGACGGCAGAGGAAGTCGCGCCGTAACAAATGCCCTGTAACTAATGGCAACGTCGATTCCCGAGATCAGCCATGAAGCCTCGACAGTGAGAGACGGTCCGAGGCACCTCCAGGCCCCGGCCGCCTGGCCCGCAGGCGCGCGGTGGAGGGACCTCGGCAGAAAGTTCTGCCTCTGGTTCCCCCGCGTCCCCCCCTCTTCGGGGCTGCGGCAGCTCTTTCGGGACGGGGAGGGGGGGCCCGGTTGGCGGCCGCCGTTGTTAAGCGGATGCAGGCTTCGTTCTGTCGTTACTGTCATGCTTCAGGATAACGCTGCTTCCAGGGCGAAATCAGTGGGAGAATAAAGTGGGAGCCTGCTGGCTTATTACAGACCAGTAAAGAGTGGTTAAGACATAAATCTGAGCCGCACATTCCAGAGATTCCGATAGCACTTAATGCCGCTGCTTAAATACCCATGAAACACGCTGTCTGCTCCGCGGCGCTGGACGCGGCGTGATTTATCTCCGGTGCGACGTCGGAGGAGTCGTGCGGGACCCAGAGCGCCTGGGGGGGGCGCACGGCCGCGTCTCGGAGTGACCGCTGTCCGGGACAGATGTGGCGCAGGGCAGGCCTTTCGAGCTCGCTGCCCGAGGGCGCTGGGGACGGGCCCGGGGTGCCAGGCGTCCCTCTGTCCCCAGGGGCTGTTTCTGGCCTCCCACGGAGAGGCCCCCTGTCTGAGGGCTGCGGTCCCGCTGCTTTGGGATGGGGGGGCCTTCCGGGGGACCTGGCGCAGAGCGCACCCCGGCTGTCCTGAGTGGGCGGCGTGCACGCTGACAGATTGCCAGCCCCGTCCCCGCCCGCTGACACGCGGGGGGGCTTGCGGAATGTTCCGGCACCACATGCTCGGCGCTATTTCTGTCGTGCTCCCCTGGTTTTCTCACCTTCTGGCCGAGCGGTAGCCTCGCACTGCTCCTCCCTGCGGTTTCCACGTCTCGAAATACTCTCGGAAAAAAAAAAAGAGAGAGAAAACCCTGAAAAACCCACGGGCTGGCGGACTCGAAGGGGAGTCGCGCTTGAGCTGAGGTCGTCGCCTGACTTGTGTGTCCCTCGTGGGGCTGCTTCCCGTCGTGGAGACTGGACTCTTCACTTCTGGGTGACTTCGCTGTCGTCTTCACATTCACATGAGACCCTTTCATAGTTTTCTGGCCCGGGAGCAAAACCGGCTGGCCTGCCATCCGCAGGGCCCGAGCCAGCTCCCTGGTGGGGCGCGCGGGCGGGCGGGTTTGCCTGGGATTAGCGGCCTAACTTAACCCCATCGGGGTCGCCTTCCCCGTGACCCCCGACGAGTGGGCCTCGGACAGAGTGCGGTGAGCGTGCTCATCTAAACAGAAGTTGCGGCACCGTGGGTCTTCTGTGCTGACCTGGGAGAGAGAAAACCCAGGAGGTGACGGGGAGAGAGAGGCAGAGTCTTCCAGCCCCCGAGGAGAGAGCGCGGCACTGTGTTGAGGCTTCTGTTAAGAAGTGAGCGCCCACCACGGCGCCGCATCCCTCAGGCTGCCTAACAATGTCGCAAAACTTAATTTCCATCACGCGATTCTTTTCTTGTCGAAAACTGGGTCAGTAGGGCCTGAGAAACTATTTTTTCAGATCTTAACCAGTGAATTCTTCTTTATAAATCGCTGCTCTTAACATGATAGCGGCTCTGAATTCATCATAAAAACCCCTTTTACAGGGAGCCTCTCAGAGCAGATCTCCAGAAGGAGGCTCACAATAAGCAGAGAGGCAGCCTTTGTTATCTGATGCGATTCTCCGCGAGGACCGGGAGCGGGGCGGCTGTGGAAAAACGTCTTGCTCAGACCGAGACGCAGAAAGGGTCAAGTTTGCAATCAAACAGTTATTGCCGAGATGGGCGACTGCCACTGGCCGGGCTAATGCGGGTGCAGCTGTTTGTTATGTGAGCAGAAGAATGTTTGAGTCAGTGAGCATGTGAAAATGATCGCAGTGAACCGGAAAATGTGTTTGTTCTCGGGCTCTCCAAACCGCTGAGAACCGGGCTTCGGAGCAGCGGCGAGGACCGGGGGCCCCGACGCGCGGAGGGACCGCGGCTTCTCGCCGAGAAGGGACACGGCCTCTGCCAGCCCCCGTCCCGGCTCTGCCCTCCGTTTCTGCCGTGGACGGTGCGACCCGCCGATCGTCCCCACACCCCCACTACACTCCCGTCGGCGTCCGAGGCAAAGGGAAGAGATCTGGAGGTGGCAGCTTCCCAGTTGCACTTTTGCGGGACAGTGCAGGCGTGGGCGGCTGTGTTGGGGTCCCCTCACCGCTGGCCGGCGTGCCCACGCGCAGAGGGCGCCCCGAAACCCCAGCCGAGCCCCTGCTGGGGCCTGAGCACCGCACGGAGCCGGACGACGGCCCAGCCCCCGCGCCCTTCAGTTTGGCTCTGGACAGTGCGCCCAGGAGCGTCACAACGCAGCGTGCTGAGAAGCAGCGCCGCTCCTCACCTCCAACAGGGCGGCGCCTGTCCGCCGAGGGGCTGGCTGACGTGTTGGTGGAGGGGGGGTCATGGGACCCCGACCCCTGTTCGTTAAAGAAGGCCGGTAGGCTCCATGGGCAGTGGAGAGCCAGGGAGAGGTGCGGACAGGAAGATGTCGTTAACCCCTGGCGCTGCCCGTGAGGACTGTGAGGTGGGCAAGGACTGTTTGGTCAGCGGGGCTGGAGCCCAGCAGGGTCTCCCGCGTGGGCTGAGCAGCCTGCCTGCCACGCGGGGCCTGTCCTAGGCAGGTCCCTCGACCGCGGCCTGGCAGGCCTGCACCCGGGGCTGCCTCGGTTTCCAGCGGCCGGGGAGTGACGGGATCGATTTCCCTTCTTTTCCACCTCTTTTTCTCACGTGGCTCCTCCTCCTGCCTGCCGCCTCTCTCTCTCTCTCTCACACACACACACACACACACACACACACACACCCAGGGCCCCAAAGAAGGGGAAAAAAAATAGAAAAAAAAAACACCAGAAAAAATTTAAGTCTGAGGATTAAGATCTTCATTTTTTTTTTTTTTGCTTGTGCATTCCAATTGTTCTTAAAATATTTGGCAATGTCAATTAGTAACTGAGCAGAGCTAGCTGATGAACACAATTTTCCAGTAGACTGAGCACCCTATTGTTGCCGAGCGAGCAGCAGATTTCTGAGGTCATTATCATTCGCTGGTTGCTTGGCCCAGCTGCTTCCTGCAGCAAAAGCCAAACTTTCTGCTGCAGCCGGGGGACGCGGCAGCAACAGGGGGCCGGGGGCGCGGGCTGGCAGCCCGGCCCTGGCCCCCGCCCGGGCGCTGGGGGAGGAGGTGGAAGTTCCCCAGGTGGCTCCGGGGAAGCTGCGCCCTCAGGCTTCTCCCTCCGCGCACCTCCCCCCACCCCCGAGGGGATGAAAGGGCCGGGGGGGACCCCCGTGGGCGCGGTGGAGACTCATCTCGCCGCGGAGCGGAACTTTGGAAGACGGCAGCTGCTGACAAATGTACTTAAAAACTGTGAGCCCTGCCGAAGACCAGGCAGTGCCCTCCCGCAGACAGACTCCTTTATTTTTATTAAAAACAGGAAAGAAAAAAAAAGGAGTTATTTTTTAAGAGATAAAATTAGTAACTTCGGAGTGCTCCGCTGGGGAAGACACACAGGGACGACTTCATCTTCCAGAGGGACCTTCTGAGCAGACACTGGCCTGCGGTTCGGCGTGACGTCCAGTGTCGTGGGGAGGGCCCTGCCCGCCCTGGCCCCTCGGCCGCCCCCACGCGGGAGCCAGTGCAGGGAGGTGAAAAGCTGCACTCTTTTGAAGCTCAGCTGTCGGACCCGAGCGCCACAAGCAGCCCCTCGTCTCGCCGGCGTGGATGCATGTGCCAGCACCCCATGTTTGTGGGGGAGGGGTGCAGCACGGGGGGCTGGGCCGAGGCTGCCGCTGGCTGGCTGGCTCCTGGGGCGGGTCGGGCGGGGACTGGTCAGCAGGCCGGGGGACTCCCTCTGGCCTGCACCCTCCCTCCGGCCTGCGGGTGGTCTGCCCGCTGGGGCACAGGCTGCTGCCCGGCTCAAGGGCCCACCGTCCAAGTCACACCTTCAGGGGGGCTGGACACTGACCAGCGGCTCCTTCAGGAGCTGCCATTGGCTGGTACACTGGGGGCAGCTTCAGAAGCGGTTGCTGGGGACACTGAGGGTCCCCCTGGGGCTGTGCGGCCTCTTGAGTCCCTTCACGTGGCCTGAGCCCGGCCGCTGTCACTCCGTGGAGAGGTGCGGCCCCGGCTCTGGCCTTCGCCCCCGAGCGTGCCACGAGGCGGGTGACACGGAGCCCCAGGGACAAAGCCCCCGGCCCCAGGAGTCCCGTGATGCCGCTCCGCCCTGTGCACCCTCGGGGCGGTGCCCGGCGTCCCCGCCAGGGTCCTGCCTGGGGAGCTCGGAGAAGCCCCGAGTGCGCACGGCGGCCTTCGGTGTCCACGTCGTGAGGGGCGGAAAGGCACGTGTGCGGGGACCTCGGGTCGTGGCGGCAGGAAAGCCCAGGCCCACCGAGGACGGGCCGCCCGAGATGCAGGAGGCAGCCATCCGTTTCCCAATGGAGGAGGCACGTTGGCTGCGTGGCCCCCACTCCCAGAACGGGGGTCCTGGGCACCACCTCGGGCCAGCGGTGCTTTGCAGATGGCCGCGGGGGGGCCTCCGCTTGATCGTGTGGCCGAAACCGGGGGCCACGCGCGCCCAGGGCCACCTGTCACCCAGGCGCTGGCCACGGCTGCAGGTGGCCGGGAACGCAGCCACTTCTGGAGAGCGGGGCGGCCTCGGTTTGGGGGCCACGGGGTGTCCTCCTGCTCAGCCACGTCCCTGCCGCCTCGCCACCTCGCCACCTCATTCCTGTGAGCCCCTTCCCTGGCTTTGCACTCGGGGCCCTGCAGACCAGTGCACCCCCTGAGCGGGCGGGGCGTGGAGGCCCTCGCCCCCCGCCGGCCATTTCCTGCGTCTGCCCCCGCTGCTGCGGGAGGTCGGGCAGGTGCCGGCAGTCTCAGTGCCGGGAGCAGGGTCGGGCTTCGACCCGCCCTCGTTGTGGCGGCCCTCAGGAGTCCCCGGGGCTGAGGGGAGGCGGCCGGGACCCGCAGCTGCAGAGGAGGGGTCTGGAGGGGCCCGGTGGGGGGCAGCGTGGGCACAGGCGGGGCGGCGGGGCCCGCCGAGCGAGCAGGCAGCGAGCACCTCTCCCCGTCGAGCGGCTCGCAGCGCGGACGGCGGGGGAGGAGCAACACCTGCAGAGACCCGGAGATTGGATTTGCGCGAACGTCCCGCGTTTGTGATGACTGGGCCGGAACCTTTGCCATCTGCGGCCCTTGGGCCCGCTCGCTGCCCTTCTGGGCGCCCCGCCCCTCTGCCCCCCTCCTCTGGCGGCTGTGACAGGCTCATCCCCGTCACAGGCATGCCGGGCTGGCACGCCGCGGCAGCAGGAGGGGCTCAGCCAGGCTTGCGAAGGCAGAGAGGAAGGGGCCCCCCAGCAGCGTGGGGGCGGGGGGGTATGGGGGCTCTGCGGCCTCCCCGGGAGCGGCATGTTGCAGCAGCGCAGACGAGCGTGGGTCCCCCTTGCCTTTTCCTGGCAGGACGGGGCGACGGCAACATTTACTTAAGCTGTGGAGCTTGGCGCCGTCGACGCCGGGCACCATCTGGAAGGCCCTCCTCCGAAAGCCGGGGGCGATCCCGGAGAGCCCGGGGGAGCCGGGCGTGGGCAGAGCTCTGGGGTGGCTTTGTCGGGCAGGACCCCAGCGTCCAGGCACCTGGGCCGGGCGCGGGGGCTCCCGGGGGCCGCGTCGCTGGAGCCGGCCCTCCCGGTCCGGTCCGCACCCGGCCGCTCTCCCCGCCAGGCCCGGCCAGCTGGTCCCCAGCCAGACGGGTGCCGCTTCCCCTCGGCAGGAGCACCCCCCTTCCAGGGGCTGTCCCCACCTCCCTGTTCTGCACGCACGTGGGGCGCCATGCTCACCTGAGCCCCGGTGTGCTGTCGGGGTGTGGCTGCCCCCGACAGGGCCCGAAACGCCAGGCCGGCTCACGTGGCGGGAGGAATGGAGACCGTGCGTCTGGAAGGTGCCGGGACAGAGGTTGAGAGCCGACCGCTTGGCTCGAGACAACCAGGCGAGTGAGGCACTGAGATTCGCCGCCTCTTTCTCGGACCCCCGTGTGTCTTCTAAAGACGCCGCGTGTGTCCGAACGCTCCTGGCCGCCAGCCGGGGGGCCCAGGCACAGAGGGGGGTGTCCTGTGCTCAGGCCGGCCCCTTTCCCACCTGGGCAGTGTGGTCCAGGGCCTGGCCGCTCGTGGGACCCTGTCTGTGCTGCCCTGAGCCTTGGGCTCTTGCATGGCCCGTGGCATATGCCTGCAGCCCTGGGCCGGGCCGGCCACGGCGCGCCTGGGTGGGGGTCCTCGAGGGGGTGCCCGTGGGGGCCGTGGCATATAAGCCGTGGTCACCGGCTTTCAGGGCAGGCGCAGGGCACACCTTTGGGAAACCGTCATACGTCTTACTCGGCACCTGCATCTAGAACATTCCACAGAGGAATCCATTCCTCTCTGGCTCAGGTAACAGGCTGATCTGGATTTTAGGGGGCCTGAGATCCTTTCCTTCTGTTGGACGGCGGTCCAGAGCCGTCTGCCGCGGGGTAGAACTGTCCCCACCGGTGCCCCCTTCTCTGCGTCACAGCCGACACCCTGGCCTGCCCTGCCCCGAGCTGAGCCTGTCCCCGGGACGTGGGCACCCCGGCCTCCTCAATCGCTGTGAGAGGCATTTTGGAAAATTTCCAACTCGCTTATGTTTAGTTCGACACAACACGTGTGCACGGCTGTTTCCGTGAAGAGCAGGACAGATGCGCCTTCCTCTCGTCGCTAAATATACTTTGTTACATTTGCGGCAACAATCGGCGTCTTAATTTTTTAAAAGTGATTTGCCCTGAGACGCTGGAGTGATCCCTCAGCCAAGCTGCTGAGTGACAGGAAACAGCTCCCGTGGTGGGAGGAGGAGCTGTGGCCGGACGGAGCCCCTGCCCAGCTGGGCCCCGATCCCTGACACACGTCCTTGACCTTGACCT
Source organism: Phyllostomus hastatus (assembly GCF_019186645.2). Taxonomy (NCBI): domain Eukaryota; kingdom Metazoa; phylum Chordata; class Mammalia; order Chiroptera; family Phyllostomidae; genus Phyllostomus; species Phyllostomus hastatus. Next base: position 31,068,840 of record NW_025334024.1, read on the forward strand.
GTGACCTCCTCCGGGGGGACGCTTACTGACATCTTTGTTGCTATTCTTGCGTCATGCACGACTTTTTCATTTTCTTCAAATTGTCAAGGGATTCTTATTCATCTTGGACGTTTAGAAAACGCCGATAAATGAAAAATAATTAAATAGACACGCCCACCACAGCTCAGCAGTAGCCACGCCGAGCGTCTGCGCGCCTGCGAGATCACGGCACAGGTGCCCGTGGAGCCGTGTCTGGTGAGAGAGGGACGTGCTGCCCAGCCTCCTGCGGGACACGGTTTCCCTTAGACATGTGTCACGGGTCGTTTGTCGCTCGATGTTCCGCCCGCCCAAGGGCCAGCACGCTTCTCGTAAAGGGCCAGACAATAAGGATTTTAGGTGTTCGCCAGTTGTGTGGCGTCCATGGCGACCACTCAGCTCTGCTGTCAATCAGCGGGCATGATGTGTTCCAATAAAACTTTATTTGCAAAAGTAGGCGACGGGCCGACTGGGCCCGCGGGCGGGCTGCCTGCTGCAGACTCCTGTTCCCGAGCGAGGGCTGTGCACTCTCCTGGAGCCTCACGCCCGTGCTGTGTTCTCGGAGCAGACGCCAGAGACCCCGCGGCGCCAAGGGGAAGACCCACGTCGCTGGGCGCGGCGGGACTGGCTTCCGGTTGTGTTTGCGCCCCCGAGTCTTCCCGGCCGTCTGCGCAGCGACCTTCCAGGATGCGGCCCCTGGCGGGGGGCGGTCTCCCCAGACCCAGCAGGGCCCTCCGCACGGAAGCCTCTCCCTCCCGAGCCCAGGCCCCCCGCGGGAACGGCCCCCAGGCCGGGTGAAGCCGGCCCTGACCCTGCTCTGCGGCCGGTCCGCTCCTTCTCAGGTCGCTCGCCCGTTCGCCTGTCCCTTTGTCCGTGCACCCCCATGGCCAGTGCTGTGCGTAGCAGGGCAGTTAGCTGGCAGGGAGGCAGCCGGAGAATCCAGCCACACCCAGTGGCCCCCGGGAGAAACATGTATTTTAAAGGCGTGTTCTGTGAGTACAAGTCACTTAAAACATTTTTTATTGATTAGAGAGAGAGAGAGAGATGGATTTGTAGTTCCACTCATTGATGCCTTCACTGGTTGCTTCTGGCATGTGCCCTGACCTGGGATCGAACCTGCAACCTTGGCGAATCGGGACAGCATTCTACCCAACGGAGCCGCCCGGCCAGGGCACGAGTCAGCTTTAAAGTGTGTGGCCGTTTCAGGCTGCCCTTGAGCTGGCCGTGGGTGGTGGGCTGAGGGGACGGGGGGCCGTGGGGAGGGGAGCGTCCTATGCACCCCGCCCCATTCTCCACCCCCTCCTGCCGGCGGACGGTACGGCCCTCCCAGCTGCACCCCTTTTCCGGGGGGGAGGTGGTTGACCAGCACTGTGCCTTAGAGCAGGGGGAGGTCTCCAGAGGAGGTGTGAGGAGACCGCACAGATGCCCTGGGAGCCCGGCCGGCGTCCCCGCCCGCACCTCGGGGCCCGTGTGTCCCACGGGGTGAGTCTGTGCCGACCCGTCCTTGCTGACCGAGCAGAGTCTGTGCTCCGTCCGGGTTTCCTCAGTTACGTCCCGAGGTCCTGACCTGTGCCGGGTCCCGCCGAGAGGGCCCACCGAGAGGGCCCACCGAAGTGCACTTTCGGTCTAAGTTAATGCACTGTGTTTCGGGGTGGGGGATAGTGTTTGGGTCGCAGCCAAACTGAGCAGGAAGCACAGAGCTCCCGGGGGTCCCGTCCGCCTTGGCCCCCCCCCCCACTGGCCACGTCCTTGCCACCACGGCCCACTCAGCAGCTCTGGGCGGAGGCCGTTCCTCCAGCTCTCCTGGTTTGGGGCGACTTCGACAGTCTGCGGTTCCCTGGGGTGAGCCGTGGTTCCCGGGCGACTGGGAGGAGGCGCCCAGAGTCCGGGTGCCGCCCCCACCCCAGACGAAGGGGCTCACTGTCAGGCTGCCCCGTCCCTGCGGCGCGGACCCCGGGCCTGGCCGGGGCCCGTTTGGCAGATGGTGAAGAGCCACCGGCCTTTCACGGCCAGCTGGTGGGCAGGGCCAGCTCGGGGCAAAGGGCAAAGCTGGGTCCTGTTCAAAATTGTCCAAAATTGGTGAGAATCTCAAAGTAGAGGCAACAGAACTCGGACCGGGCCGGGGTCCGTGCGCGACACCCCGCGTGGCCACACCGGGGGCGACCTGGGGAGCTGGGCCTGCGTGTGGGGCCGGTGCCAGGCCCCCCGCCGCCCCCAGGGCCCCGCGGGCTCAGGCCGGGGGGCCCTGGCCGCTGAGAGGGGAGCAGGCTGGGGAGGAGCCCCATGTGGCCCCTGGTCCGCTTGTCTCGGGTGACAGCGACGTGCCCGCCGAGACACCGGCCCGCGGGTGTGGAGGAGCTGTGACCTGAGCCCCAGGCCCTGCCTGGACAGAGAGGGGGGCCGGGGTGTGCGCGGGGGCCGTGCGTGGAGACCTCCATCGTTGCAGAGACAGCGCCGGCTCTACTTTGGGGGGTTTTCTCTTCTCCTCCCGGCCAGGAGCAGCACTTCCTCGCGGAGGGCCTTGGGCGAGCTCGCGTACAAGACGCACCACAGGCCGTCCACTCGGGGCCGTCCACTCGGGGCCGTCCACTCGGGGCGCCCGGCGGCGCGGTCGGCGGGACGCCGGAGAGAGGGCGGTGCGCGCCTGGACTCAGGCCTCCCCGCGCCGCCCCCGGCCTGGTCCTCACCGCTGCTCGGAGACGCCGAGCGTGCTGCCCGCAGCCATAGGCGCGGGGTTTTATTTGCGGTGCTCAGTTAAAACGCGCTTTACTGGTCAGCAGCTTGCCGGCAGACTCCGACCCTGCGTTCGGGAGTACCTGCCGCGGCGGCGGGCGGGGGCCAGGGCTGGGTAATTGCACTGCGCGGCGGGGGGGTGGGGGGGGGCTCGTCTCATCGCCGTCCCTAACGACGCCCGCTATCTCGCCGCCCCGGCTGCCGGGGGACGCGGCTCCGCAGCGGAGAGAGATTATGTAAACACGCCGTGCGATCGGGGAAGTGAGTGATGAAGTTGAGGACTTGGTGCAGAAATTAATCAGCGGCTGGTTCGCGGTGACGGAGGAGCCTCCCGGGGGAACACCGCGTGGCCGGCGCTGTGATGGATCAGCGCACCTCCAGGCACAGGTGCGGGGAGCCCACCCTGCTCCCCGTGGACACCGTCACAGGGACGACTCCGGTCCGCGCCCTGAACGCTGCGCCGGACTCCCGTGAAACCGCCACCAGCGCACCTGTGTGCGCTGCTCCGCCCGCCCCTCGGAACCGCAGCTCCTGCCCGAAGGGAGCCTGTGGCAGCGGGCGGGTGGTGGGCGGTGTCTGGGGCCGCCCGGCTGCCCCGCGCTGTCCCCTGGCCTCGGGACGTGCCGTCCCTTCATGGTGCCAAGCACCCGCAGCGTGCTGCCCTGGTGCCCACCCGTCCCAGGCGGTGGCTCTGCCCCTCCCAGCAGAGGTACCGTGCAGCCCGGCGACTTGGGTCCGGATCTCAGCTCCACCAGGGCCCCCTCCAGCGAGTCAGAGCCTCGCCCCAGATGCGCCCCCCGCTCCGGGGGAGGGGCTGGTCTCTGGGCTGTGAGGAGGTCGGGACCAGAGGCGGGTCGTGTGCCCGGCACATGGTAGATGCTCGTTGAACGTGTCCCCAGGTGCGTGGGGGACATGGGGCCTCTGCCTTGTCACCCGAGTCTGTGACTGCGGGCAGGACAGGCAGCGGTGGGGGCGGGGACAAGCGGAGACAGCCAGCGAGGAGTGTCGGGGGACCATGGCCCGTGTCGCTGTGCGTGTGGGAGGGATGAGGGGGGTTTGCCGGTGGAAACGCCGGGCAGTGGGGCTCCTCCGGCCTCCCACTGGTCTTCCCTCCGCGATACCCCCTCCGGGGCCCCGGGGCGGCTTGGCCCGGTCCTGGGTGAGCTCCCCCTGCACCCCCTGTCACCCCAGCAGGTGCCGAGCACCGAGCGCGGCCAGGCGAGGCCGGGGAAGCCCCGAGCGGTGCGTGAGAGCGGTTTGGGTCCCCGTCCTGCTCCCGCTGATCACTGTTAATTAAGGTTGATGTTTACAGTCAGAGGCGGCGCAGGAGCGGGTCCCCGGTTATTCATCACTGTTCCGGATTCACCGTTCATCCCCGTGGTCGGGCCCACAGACGGGGGTGGCGGCCGGGCCCCCACGGCCAAGGGAACGCTACAACGGACCCCGTCCCACAGAGCCCACGCCCTGTGCCCTCTGTCCCCCGGGCTGAGCGTGCTCAGCCCAGCTCTCGGGGGACCGGTCGTTAGACTCACTCACTGGGTGGCACTGTGCGCCGTGCGCCTGGAAGCTGTGCGACATTCCGCACCGATGCCACCTGAGTTTGTTTGGGGGGGGGTGCGTGGCCCGAGGTGAGACCGGCCCGGGTGGCGTGGCGACATGGAATGGGCAGGCCACAGGACGGCATTACTTTTACAGCCGTTCCCCAAAGGGGGGACGTCTCAGATGCCCGCCACCCTCTTCCTCCTCGGGCTGCCGTGGTCAGTGACACGGGGGATACCCGTGTGCGAGCGCCCCCCCCCCCGCTCCGCCCCCGCAGAGCTGGGCCGAGCATGGTCAGTGGTCTGCTGCCGCTCCCCCACCGTCCCTAGGAATTCGTCCCTTTGCAGTGAAGTTCGTTGCGTGTTTTTTTTTTCCGGGATTTTGAGTTCACACGAGGAGGACAGGATCTTTAGGCTTGTGACTGATGCTGGGTGCTGCCGGCAGCGTGTGGGACACCCCCCCCCCTCGTTGGGAAGAGTCGGGCCTCTGAGCCCAGACGCCCCTCCCGCCTGCGGCCGAGGTGAGGCCGGGCGCCTCCCGCTTCCTCCCTCTGCGGCGGCCGGTCTCCCCCCACCCCCTGCCACGCCCCCTTCAAAGGGACCCGGCTGTGTCCTGAGCGATGTCACTGGGTCCCAGCGATGTCGGTCTCCGTGCTCTGGCCGCGCGTGTGGCGGCGTGTGAATGAGGGGCGCCGGGTCCTCGTCTGGGGGTGTTGTTCCTTAAGCAGATAAACAGTCGCGGTGACGTGATGTGTGCGTTACGGCGCGCAGGGTCTGCTCGGCGGGAACACGTTGGTGAGCGCGGGGCACGCTGCTCGGCCGGGGACTCCAACCGGCCTCCGCGGGCGGTGGCGAGGGCCGGCCTGCGTGGCGCTGGCCGTTCTCGGAGGGACATTGCTCCGCAAAGAGCTCGGTCCCTTTCGGAGGCCGTTCCGGGGGCTCGGCTTCGAGCCGGGAATGGGGGGAGACTGCCGCCCCCCACCCCCACCCCCCGCGGCGCGCCCCTGTGGTTGGAGACGGGATTTGGTGGGCCTACTGGAGCCCGCTGTCTCCTGGGCACCCCTCCAAACCCCAGTGAGGAGGGGAGAGTGTCTAGAAGCTTCTAGTGAGTTCTTACAAGACGGCCGACCTCGCCTGCCTGCCTCGGGCGTCGGCCCCGAGGCTGCTCCGACCCCTGCGCTTCCTCCGGAGCACCGCCGGGCTCACGGCTCCGCAGATGCTCCGGCTCTGCCTGCCCCAAGCCACGCCCTCCCCGCCCAAGGCCACGCCCTCTCTGCGCTCCCCCGAGCACCCACGCCTGGTTAGTGGGTTGGAGCCCAGCTCTGCGGCCCCGCCCCTGCCGGTCCCCAACCGTCCCTTCGCTCCTACGTAGCTGTGGGCGGTTGTCCCGTGTGCGCTCCGCTGGCACCATGTCCGTCTCCCCACCAGGGCCTGAGTCCCGTGAGGCGGGGCTGGTGTCGGGTCCGCGCGGGCCGTCCGGCCCGAGAGCAGTTCCTGACGCAGCCAGGCAGTCCAGGCCTCACGGGACTCGGGGTGCGCAGTCGGCCGGCGAGACCAGGGTGCCGGTGACCCCCCACCCCCCACGGCGGTGGGAGGTTCACGCCGGTGGCGAATCAGCAGCCTCCCCGGCGTGGGGTAAGGGGCTCCGGCCCCCCTTCGGACGCGTGTCCCTGTGGCAGGGTTCTCCCCCCCCCCAGAAAGCCGGGCTCTGCGGCAGAGGCGGGGCCTGTCGCCTTTCACGCAGCCCGGACCCGGTGCGGTGCGCTGGGGGGGGGGGGCTCCCCGAGCTGCGGCCTTCTCGCGGGTCCCAGCCGCCTTCCTCCACAGACAGGAGAATCTGCGGACTCGCTCCAGGGCTGAAGGGCCGCCGCCCCCGACACTCAGAAAAGAGGAGAAGGAAGAGTCCTGTGCGGCTCCCGGGGCCTGGGTGCTGTGCCCGGCACACCGGGCAGCCGGGGGTGCCCGGGGGTGCGGGCCGGGGTGCTGCCGGCTCACGATGCAGAGAGCGGATCCCGCACACAACCCGGGTGCTGTTTTTCCCAGGGGGGAGCTTCGTGCCGGCCCTGAGACTCGGATGTGAAGAAGTATCTGCTATGAGGTCATTTTGGCTGACTCAGTCCGAGCGTCTGGGGTGCCTCCCGGGCGGACACTCCGAGGTTGGGAGGGTTCCGTGGCCGGTCTCACGCTGCTGGGCTGGGGCTGGCGGTGCCCAGAGCCCATCTCTGCCCCCACACCCCGGCAGCAGCCCCCTGGGGCCGAGCCGAGTCTAGGGGCTCCAGTCAGTGCCGCGGGGGCGGGGGTCCAGGGCGGGCCCCAGGCAGGCCCGGCCCTGGCCTCAGCTTGCATGCCGGCTGCACTCCGGGAGCCTGGATCCCCGGGTCCGTGTGTGACAGAACACGGGGGGGGGGGGGCAGGTGACAGAACCCCCTCCCGTGGCCGTCCTGAGAGTCACACAGCCCTTGTCCTCTGCGCCGAGGCAGGCAGTGCAGCACAGCAGTGCCCAGCCCACGCTGGCGCCCTCTCGCCCCCTCTTTGGGCCTTGAACTCTGCCCCAGAAAGTGGGCTCTCATGGTCCCGGGCTTCCCAGGGGGCCCTGGAAGTCCAGCCCGACCTCGCAGGGTCAGGGGACCGGGCTTGTGTTGCTGCGAGCCCTGCCTTTCTGTCTTGTCCCGCGGCCCACTGGTCCCGCGTGGTCACTGCCTGTGGCCCCCCCCTCGGGGCCCGTGTCCGCCAGCCTGGGGCCCACGGGCCCTGTGCTCCGACCGACCCCCCCGCGAGGGGCCCGTCCCCACGGCTCCAGGAGGTGCTTTCGCAGGGGCCTCTGAGAGCCAGTGCTGCCCCAGCCCTGGTTGCCGCGCTGGGGCTCAGGCCCACGCTTTGTTAGGGCCCCGCCGGCCGCGGTTGTGCCCGCCCCAGAAGGGCAGTGACGTGTGGCTCCTCTTTGGCCCCTCACAGGAAGTCCAACCAGGGCTGGACCTGAGGGCCTTCCTGAGGGGCCGGGCCGCCGGTGGACGGTCCCCGGGTTCCAAAGGCTGGTAGCCAAGGGCAGGAAGGGCACCTGCCAGGACCAGGGGGACCAGGGCACCAGGGCAGGGTCCCGGAGAGACGGGGAAGTGGGGTGCTCCCTGTCCCAGTCCCCTCGGCCTGGACTTGGTCACACGGCCCCAGCGGGGTGCGGGGGAGCCCGAGGAACGTCCCGAGGGGGACTGCACTGCCGCAGCCGCTCCTCGAGTGGAGGGAGACACGGTGGTGGTGGAGGGCGACCTCCTCCAGCTGGCTGCAGGAGAGGCCGGCAACGTGCACCTCTTCGAGCCCCACGCCCGGTGCGGGGTCAGGCGCGCTCAGAGCTCTCTGCGCACCCGAGCTCTCTCTCTGCACCGTCCCCGCCTGGCCCGGCCTGCACCTCTGGGCTTCCGGAACGACAGCTTGGATAGCCTGGTCCTGCCCCACCCTCTCCCCACGTTCATTCAGGTCACCAGCTGATCACTCATTTCCCTGACAGACGCATCTGTGTGTGCACCTGTGCGTTTACATACATGTGCGTGGGCCTGCACGGGGGCGTGCACTCGTCCATAGGCACGTGTGTCTGTGTGTGTGTGAGTGTGCACATGAGCGTGCCTGTGTGGGGTGGAGGACCACCGTGATCATCTCAGACCCCTGGCCCCGACCCCACACCCTCCCCTCAGGGCTGCCTGCCCCCGGAATCTCAGGGGCTCTGGGACAGACAGCATGCTCGTGAGCCCCCGTCTTGCCGGCCTGGGCCTGAGCCCTGGAGTCTCCGTGGCCCGGCCCCCTCCCCCGCCCCCTCCCCCGCCGTGCGCCCTCCGCCCCAGTCCAGGGCTCTTCACTCCCTTCCACACCCGGTCACCCAGGGCCACCCCCTGCGCTGCAGTGAGTGAACGAAATCCAGCGAACGTTCCAGAAACCCAAACTCAGCCCAGGCGTGCGCGGCCCTCTCCTGGGAGGACAGGCACCTGTGCCCCTCTGGGCTGACAGCGCCTGCCTGGTCCCCCCGCCACCCACCGATCACTCGGCTCCCCCCGGCCCGGCGGTTTTCACGGCACTGGCTTTATGAAGATGTAGTTCACACCCCACGCAGCTCCCCCGTGTAAAGGGTACAGTGCAACGATTCCATTGTGTTCCGGAGTTGTGAGTTGTCACCACAATCGATTTGGGAACACTCCCCCCCCCCCCCCCCGGCCCGTTCCCTTTAGCTGCGAACCTCCAACGCCCATCCCCCAGCCCTGGGGAGTTCCCGTCCCCTTTCTGCGTCTGTAGACTGGAGAATCCGGGGCACTTTATGGCTGTTCTCAAGGCTCCCCCTGCGAGAGCCCTGCTTGCCTTGTCTGCTCGCCTGCCTTCCTTCCTTCCTTCCTTCCTTCCTTCCTTCCTTCCTTCTTTCCTCCCTCTTTCCTTCCTCCTTCCTTCTTCCCTTCATTCCTCACTCCCTTCCTTCCTTCTTCCTTCCTCCTTCCTTCCTTCTTCCTCCCTCCCTCCCTTCCTTCCTTCCTTCCTTCCTCCCTCCCTCCTTCCTCCCTTCCTTCCTTCTCCCTTCCCTCCTCCCTCCCTCCTTTCTTCTCCCTTCCTTCCTCCTTCCTTCCTTCCCTCCTCCTTCCTTCCTTCTTCCTCCCTCCCTCCCTTCCTTCCTCCTCCCTCCCTTCCTCCTTCCTTCCTTCCTTCCTATCTTCCTTCTTCCTTCCTTCCTCCCTTCCTTCTTTCCTTCCCCCTTCCTTCCTTCCTTCCTCCCTTCCTTCCTCCTTCCATCTCCCTTCCTTTCTTCTTCCTTCTCCCTTCCTTCCTTCCCCTTCCTTCCTTCTTCCTTTCCTTCCTCCCTCCCTTCCTCCCTCCTTCCTCCCTTCCTTCTTTCCTTCCCCCTTCCTTCCTTCCTTCTCCCTTCCTTCCTCCTTCCTCCCTTCCTCCTTCCATCTCCCTTCCTTCCCCCTTCCTTCCTTCCTTCTTCCTTCCTTCCTTCCTTCCTTCTTCCTTCCTTCCTTCCTTCCTTCCTTCCCCCTTCCTTCCTTCTTCCGTCTGTCTGTCCCTCTGTCTGTCTGTCCATCTTCTCTCGGTCTCTTTAGCAAAGACTCTGAAACTCACGGTAATGGCTCTTAATTTTTCAGGGACCTAGGAAAGATGGGGGTATCTCTTCTTTGTTCTAAGGATTAATTACTTTGTTTGTAAAGTGCTATAAGGTTTGCAGAGTGGAAAATCAAACCATTGTTGGTTTTGTTTCGTTGTTCCAAATTAATGTCACTTTCTCAGGTTTTTTTCTTAATTTGGTCTACCTCATTAGCAAAATCAAATTTCCGAGAAAGATGTTATAAACCTGCCTTTATCAGGCTGCCAGCCCGGCCCTCCCGCGGCGGCAGCGGGAGGACGCAGGCTGGGGTGGACGCAGCTCGGGGCCGGTGAGGGGGTCGCCCTCACCCTGCAGGGGCCGGGGTCCCGCACTGTCGTCAGGAAAGGACAGGGCGCACCTTCTGCGGTCCCGTCTCTGGTGTGGGGCTCCTGGCCCGAGCGCCCCACAGACACGGCCTCGGTTCAGAGGAAGGGCGAGCACCCCAAGTCCACCCGAGAGGAAGTGGAACCAGTCAAGGGAAGGGACGCAGGTCACCTCCTCTCGCACGCCAGGACTGCAGACTTAAAGCGCCGGCTGCCATTTTTGGTCCCTGGAAATAGGACAAACGTTGAAAACGGGATTCCACTGGCGGCTGCGCGTCAGGGGCCAGGGCTCCCGCCGTGCTGGTGCCACTGCGGCTCCGTGGCCGGGACCCGGCGGGAGGCCACCCAGCGGTACGTGCCCACCAGCAGTGAAAGCACCTCCCGCTGGCCGGCCTCGCTGTCTCTCTGCGAGTGAGGCCCTATTTTAAGGGATGTGCCCCCAGCACCAAAGAAGCCGGACGCATGAAAATGTTCATCGTAGCCTTGTCTGAGACGCCGAAAATTAAAACGGGGGCGCAGCGGAGCCGGGCGCACGGCGTCGGGGTGGGCGGCGGGCGCCGGGCTCCTTGGCGGGCGGTGGCGCTGCCAGGTAAAGGGACGGTTTTGGGGACGGAAGGACCAGAGAAGGAAGCGCCGCCGAGCGAGGAGGTGCTGGTGCCGGGAACAGAGACTCGGAAATCGCGTGCGGGGGCGGGGCTTTCTCTCCCGTGTTCTCCCTCCGTGGTGTGACAGTCCTTCCGACCGACAGAAGGGCGTTAGGAAAGCCCCTCCCCCACCCCGCCGCACACACTGTTGGCTCTCGGAAGACCTCCGCGAGGGGCCGCAGCGGCGTGTTCAGCACCAGGGACCTCGCCCCCTGGCATCCCACCCAAAACGGCAATTTCCCCCGTTTCCTGAAACAAATCTTGACTCCCTTTGATGGTTCGGCAATTAGAACTTTGGCATGCAATCTTTCTTCTTCAACTCGTATAATTAGTGGTCTCCAATTATATGAATCAATTTCAATTTCTATAAATCAGATGATTTGGAGAGAGGGCTGTTCAATTTCCCTTTCAACTGTACGGTTTCAGCAGCAATAAAACTCTCGGCTTAAAATGTCAGGAGGCAGCTCCAGAAACACCGCCGTGCGTGTGTAGGGCGTCCGCGGGAGCCGCGCCGCTCACTGTGGCCGTCGGTGACGGGTGATGACCTCACACGTCTGCCGCCCCCGCCTCCCGCCCGGTCTTCGCCCCCTGCGATCCGCCACCTGCTGACCTCCCTTCCCGGTCGGGGTGACCGTCAGCAGCCTGGACTTGCCCCGGGTGGACCCCGCTTGGCCCGGACGGGTCTGGACCCTCTCCTTAGAGTTCACACTCGGCGCCTTTTCCTTCCCCTCCTGGGCGTGGCGCTGTCAGCGGCCCTGGAGGGCGTCTGCCCTCGGCTGGACGCCCCAGCCCAGTGCCCGGAAGTGCCCGTCCCTTCCCGCTGCTTCTCGGGGTTCTTTTGGAATTGACACCTGACCCGCCCCTGGAATCGGGGGGCGGGGGGAGGCTGTGTAGTCTTTTTCTCCCTTCGCCCGTCCGTGAGCACATGGGATCTTCCAGGCCGCAAGGGGCACGGCTTCTTACAGATTCTAAAAAGTCACGAAAAGAAAATCCTTTCGCTATTTTTTTAAAAATTTGTGCGTCTCAGCGGGCACCCCCAGCACAGGATCCCGTGGTCCCTGGCCCGTGTGGCCTCTGCCCAGCCCGGGGGGGAGGATGGGGGGGGCAGGCGCAGGTGGTGGGGGGGCTCCGGGCACATCCTGAGGCACGTCCCTGCCCCCTCCCCTCCTCCGTCTCCCCGTGGAGCGGCCGCGGGCCCCAGGTCTGTGTTTGCTGCTCGGGCGGCTTTGGGCAAGATGCCCCCCCACCCCCCGCCTTGGTGGGAGGTCGGCTTCTCCCTGGCCTTTGCAGCCCTCTGAAACTCTTTGCTGTCGTCTCCACTGTGCACGGCAGTTCCGCTTCCTGCGGCATCGGGGCGGCATCCAGTGCGGGGCCGCTGGCTGCGGGTTCTCGATGCAGGCCATGGGACGGCAGGACCCTGCCCACAGGCCTCGGACCCTCGGCGGCCGCCCTCTTGGGGCCGGGGGCAGGCTGCCTCCCAAACCTCATGCCGGACAAGGCCTGTGGCTCCCGGGGGCTCGAGGGAAGAGGGGACTTAACGCAGAACACCAGGAGCAGGACGACGCCCGCCCAGCACCGGCCTCCTGGCCCGGGGCCGCCGACAGCCGGTGCGGGGACAGCTGCAGCACGCACCCACGGGGGTCTCTGCCAGCGCGAGCGGGATTGAAACTCTGTAGCTCCCTCGCGTTGCCCCTGCTGAAACACACATTCATCCCACTCACGCCGGGTTAGAAAGTATCCTTCATACCCACGGTCAGGCGGTGCCGTGGGACAACTTTTCCAGCAAACGCGGGGTCCTGTTACGAAGAAAACATCAAGGGTTTTGGCAGAAGCTGCGGACGTGCAGGGAAGCCCCGCTGACCCGTGGGGCCGGGGTGTGGGTCACGTGTCGCTCTGTCCCTAAGCATTTCCCGAGCCCCCCGAGGTGCCGCCTCGGGGGTGGGCCCCCCTCCCGGGCGCTGCTCCCGGCCCACCCGCGCCCGTCCCGTCGAGGCCCCCGAGGTGCCCGCACTTGTGCTCTGACTTGGTCCGGCAGCACGCATACCAGCCGGAAAAACAGGGATCACGGGAGGACAGGAGACTTTGCTGACTTTTTTTTTCCTGCTCAGTTGACCGCTTCTTAAACCTGCTAATAGTTCTGCGGCCGAGTCAGCAAGACCTTGGGGCCCACTCTCCTCGATAAGCCCTGGATTGGCTGGTGGGGGCCACCCCCTTCCTGGGACTGGGGGCGGGGTCCCCTCAGGCACGTTTTCTGGACTCAGGGCGAAGAGTCACAGAGTTCCAGCTCTGTGGCTCGCAGACACTCTCCCTCCGGGTTCCGTGGGGTCCCCTGAATGGGGTCCCCCTGGATGACCTCACAGGTGGGGAGTCGGGGGGGGACTCCTCTGGCTGGCCCCGCGGTGGACGCTGCAGCTGGGGCACTGATTTCCAAGCCACTCCCGCGGGGGGCGGGGTCCCCACGGGCCCCCTCGCCCTGGGGACGGCTCGGCACACCCGGATAGAGAGCATGCCCGTGCCGCCAGCAGCAGGCGCTGTCCCCTCCTCCCACGTGGGTTTCCCGCAAGCGGGACTGAGGCGCGATTGTCCCCAAAGGCCACCATCCCCAGAGCGTGTCGTCCCCGGCTCCCCAAGGGGACGGTGCCTGTGCGCCGGCACGGCCCTGGGAAATGTCAAGCACGCGGGGTTGCCCACTGCGGGGCCGTTGTTTCGGTCCGAGAAGAGAAGGGCTTTCACGTTTTAGAGCGAAAACTTTGGGTTTGGGAGAGCGGGCGTAGAAGTTGGTGATAATGAAGACTTTGTCTGCCAGCGCCCTGGCCCATGACTCACGGGCCAGCTGCCCGTGGGGCAGAGCCGACGGCCGTCGGGGATCAGCGCATGGGCTGGGGGGGGGCGGGGGGGGCGGGCGAGAAGGCCAAATGACTGGGGAGCGTTTTTAGCCGAGGCTGACGCGTCCCCCAAGGTGTGCCGGGGACCCTCTGCTGTGGCTCGGGTGGGGACACCCAACTTCCTGAGATAAATGGTCAGCTGTGGCCTGACTCGGGGCGGGGGGAGGGGGCAGGCATCTGGGGCGATGATGTCTCCACGATAATTTCCCTCCCATAAACTCCTTTAAAATGGCGTCTAAGAGAAGCGGCCTTCAGGACGGACCGTGCTGCGGGGGTGGGGCCCTCCGAGGGCAGGAGGGGAGCCCCAGGGGCCGGAGGCCGCCCGTCTCCCGGTTCGCCGGTTTTTCTGGGTCAGAGCCGCGCCTCCGTCCACGTCTGCCTTCCTGGAGCGCCTGCGCCTGCTGCCCGGGAGGCTGCTGGGGCGGTGGGGGGGGGGGGGCCGGCGCTGCGGGGCCCCTCCCCCGAGGTCCGATCGATGCTCGTACCTGGCGATACAATGCCAACCCACAGCTGAAAATAGATTTCTTTTGTTGCGATCTTCCAGAACAAAGGGGAGAGACTCCGGGACCAGGCCCCTCCGGCCGTGTCTGCCGCCGCCTTCTCGCGTGGTCTGTCTGCTCTCGCTCACGCGTTTTCCACTTAAAAACGGGGAGGGTGGCCCCTGGCTGATAGGACGGCCCACGTGCTCGGAAACGCGCTTTTAAAACAACAGGGGCTGGAAAATACAGCGTCAGCATCGTGGGACCCCCCCAGCCCCCTGGGCAGGAGAGGGCAGTACTTACGTCAGCGTGTGGGGGACCCCTCCCCGGGCCTCTTGGCGGGGCCCGGCATTTTCTAAAAGTGAGTGCTCTGCAGACATCGGCAGGACACTGTTCTCTAAAAAACCCTGCTCGTCCAGTTCGACTCTGCGGTCCGCGTCGAGTCCGCCGACGTCCTTCTGACTTCGTAGTTTCTGGCCCTGGGGGAAGCCCAGCCCCCGGCACCCTGTCCCTTTGTCCCGGGGCCCGTCCCGGCCCGGGCGTGCGCGGGGCCCCGGCTGTGTGCCGGGCGGGGGCGGGGGCGGGAAGGTTGGACCGAGGAGGGGCGCCGAATATTAATTAGACAGAAAGTGCTCTCTGTGCCTTATCTGCATAACGAGGATAAAGCCCGTGTAAATAATATGTGTGTTTCCCATAATGAATGTCCCCTTTCTCTCCGTTTCTGCACAGTATTAGAAATTGCGTTTTTATTATATGAGACATTGGACGCACGCCAACAAGTTTTTCTTTTAACTTGATATTTTGGGCTCTGATCTTTGTTAGAACCACAATGGCGCGGGCCTCGCGGGCAGTCCGAGGTCACTGCTGTAGCTCCTTCCCTTCCCATCCTCTCTGGAGAATGTTTGTTTTGAAAACAAAGCGTCGGGTTAGAGCCGAGGTATCATATATCAGAACGGATTTCAAGCCGAAATTAAGAACACTCAAACCTTCCTTCTAAAGGTCAGATATTATTTATTATTATTATAAAAACGACCCGTGATTTATGAATTTCACTTCTCTGGAGCGCTCTTTGTAACAGAATACACAGTCGGCGGCTTAACGTGACATTGTTTTCCTCTGACAACGTCTGGACGCGGCCGCCGCAGCTGCTGCTCACTCACAATAGCAGATTAATTAACACGATCGTGTGCTCTTGGCTCCCACTCAACGAGTGGGTCTGCGGCGGGACAGATAGGTAAATCCCGCGAATGCGGCCGAGATAAAGCACACGCCGGGTCGGCTTCGTCGCGCGCCTGCCCAGCCTCCGACCGGCCGGCCCCGGGCCGCGGCCCCCGCGAGCCACCCCGGGGCCGGCGCCGTCACGCCCCGCGTGTGTGTGCGAGACGCAAACATGTGAAAGACACGGGAAAGGAGGAGACCTCTCCGAAATCAGCCGCTTCGGTGAAAATAGCAATCAGCCTGCCGCCAGCATTCTGAGTCTGCAGAATTTTTTTTTTTTTTTGAAAGTTCAATCATTGCTTTCCTGAAATATCTCCCTTGCCATCACTCACTTTTTTTTTTCTTTGCCCCTCCCTCGGCGCCCGTGGTGCTGGGCAGCCCTCGTGACTCCGGCTCTTTAAGCATCAGAAGATGCTTTTCCCTTCTCCTGCGTGCGTCCCTGTGCGAGCGTGCGCGAGCACAGCTCCCGCGGCGGCGGCGGCCGTGAGTGAGTGAGTGAGTGTCTGCTGCCAGCTCCGGCTGACATTTCGGGGGACGTCAGACCTTTGTTGGAGGAAATGTGCGGCTTTGCTGGGGAGCTCGTCCTGCCCGTGTCGGGCACAAGGGAGCCAGGCGGCGGGCTAATAGAATTTCCTGCCGACGCTTTTTTCCCGGTGCCCGTTACATATGCAACACTAATTTACTTTTTGTTGTTTTAGTTAGCACAGAAATTGAAAATGTGACAGGCTTTGCTGGATTAAAAGGCTCATTTTATAGACACATGGAGCAAGAGGAGGAAGGAAAGCAGACCCCTAACGCAGAGCCCTTTCCGGCGCCCGGGGTGGGGGGCAGGGCGGGAGCGCAGGCCCTCCCCCGCTCGCTGCGGCAGGGGGAGGGCCGAGGGTGCTAGGGAACCGTTTCTGACCTTAGGAACCAGGTCAAGGTGGGGCCGTGTTTGGGCGCAGGAGTCCCGGCTGCTTTGGGAGGACCCACGCGTGCTCGAGAGGTGTCCGAACTTCCGCTGGGGTGGGGGTTGGTTCCCTGCAGTCCCGGCTGAGCACGTGGCCCCTGCGGCCCCCCGTGAAGTTCCGGTGGCGGAGCGTCAGGAGGCTCCGTGGTCGGACGGGCCCGGCTCGCCGCGGTTCTCCTGGCTCCCGGGGGGCCGCCGCCCCTGCCGGCCCCACACGGCCACGCTCACCACGCAGGAGGGCGGCCCGGAGCTGAGGGCAGGGCGGAGGCAGGTGGAGGGCGGAGGAGAGGCAGGGACAGCGGCTGGGAGAGCTCACCGCGGGGGCGGGGGAAAGGGGGGCACACAGGAGGGCGGCCCATGGGGCAGCGGTCACTGCAGATGCCCCGGACCACGTGCAGAGGGCCCCGGGGTCCTTCTCCGCCTCGGACACTCGGGCGGACGGTGAAGGCGCCCAGGGTTGGGGGTGGGGGCCGGACGGTGCTGTCTGGGGGCTGTGACAGTCGACTTGGGGGCTCTACGGGGCGAGCCGTGGCGACGACCCCGACGCGTCCCACGAGGCCTTTGGGTGCAGTTCCAGCCGCGAGGTGGTGCCGCCCGCCCCCGGCACCGAGGTCTCACGTATGGGCCCGGGCGGCGCCCACGGTGAGGCTGCGGGACAGTCCGACCTTGCGGCATCTCTGGGCCGCACTGGAAGAAGGTTGTCTTGGGCCACCCATTCAATGCACTGCGCCACGTAATCACACAAAAACCTCACGATGTTTTAAGTAGACTTTCGATGTTGTGTTGGGCCACATTCACACCCATCCCGGGCCCCGTGGGTTGGACGCCTCCGGTTCTGGAGCTTTCTGAGGGCCGCCGTCGGGGGAGGCCCCTCGGACAGCGCGCCTCCAAGCGCACAGGCGGGTGTGGAGCAGGCCTCTGGAGCTCGCCCGCGGCGGCGGCGGCCGAGAGCGGCGCCACAGCAGAGCCGGGAGCTGGGCCCAGGGCAGGCGACGCTGGCTCCGCCCTCCGCGGGGTGGTGGGGGCCGGCCTGGCCACGCCCCCGTGCACCTCGGCGAACGTGGCTTCCCTGGGCCTGCTCTTGGCCGCGTGTCCTCCGAGGAAGACGTGAGAGTCCAGGGAGACCTGGGCCACCACGCGTGGGCGCTGGTGTGGGAGGTGCCACAGAAGGCTTTCTGGCGCCTCGGGAGTGTCGCCCCCCGGGAGGGGCGCGTGCTCCCGCTGGCTGTGGCCCCCGACACCGTGTCTGGTCCTGAGCGTTCGGTGGGCGATTGTTGGGCGCGTGAAGGAACAGGCGGTATTCGGGGAGGAGGTGGGGGCGGGGGCAGGGTGGAGGAGTCCCAGCCCCCGCCCGCACGGACAGGTCGTCGCGTGGGGGTGCTCCGCAGAGAGCAAGGCCGCGGCGTGTGAAGCCTCAGCGTCGCCGGAGGGAGGGAGAGATGGTAGAGGAGCACGCTCTGTCACGGGCCGGGCAGAGGGGGCCGGCCCAGCTGGCTCAGCGGCCCGGAACCTGGGGCCCGTCCTGTGACGCGGCGCCAGCCCGGGCAGGTGGCGCGGGCCCCCTGATGGAAGAAGCCCCTTGCGGATTCCCTGGGCCCAGCCGGGCTGGGATTCGAGGTGGAGGCGGTGGGTGGGCCAGGCGGGAAGGGCCGTGTGCCTGGAGGGGAGACAGGAAGCAGCCGGGCCCCCGCGGAGACTCCCGTGAGTGGGCCCTTCCAGCCGTGGGCCCGGAGCTCTCCCTGTGACGGCCCGGCGAGCACACGGACACCCACGTGCAGCACGAACGGCCCCCGCCTGTGCTGGGCACAGCGAAGGAGCGCTGGATGCCGCCTCTTCCATGCAGCCCCCCTCACTGCCCCTCCCCCAGCCCCTCTCCCCCAGGAGGGCCAGGCCTCTCTGCAAACGCCTCTTCAAGGAGCGTGGAGTCTGCTCCTTGGGAGGGGCGTGCGTGTCGGGGGTCTGTCTCCCCGCCATCCGGCTCCGCAGCCTTGCCCACTGGGGGCGCTGTGCTGGGAGGAGACTGAAGGGTGCTGATCGGGTGCAGAAACCCCTCACACGTGGGTCTGGGGACTGGGGATGGGGCGGGGCCCCCGAGGTGTCAGGGGCGGGGAATGGCCCATGGGAGGCCCAGCGGTGGAGGTGGGCGCTCGGGGGACAGGGTTCTGGGCCTTCTGAGCGCCCCAGGCCTCGGGGTGAGCGTGATCCGCCCCAAAGCGCACAGCTCGGCCTGGAGTGGGGGAGCCGGAGCCCTCGGGGGGGAGGGGCCTCGGCTCAGCAGCCTGAAGGCCCTTCCCAAGGCAGGGGGTCCTTGTCCAATACGCAGACCGAGCGGCAACAGCCCCTCCCCCTCCCTCTCCTTAAATGCCAGAGGAGCGCCTGCAGGTGCTGCCGCGCACGCCGGGGGACGCGGCGGCCACGACGGCCGTGACAGTGGGTGTGCCCCAGCGTGTGCGTTTCAGAGGCACGGTGGTGGCCCGAGCCACCGACGACGGTCTGGAAGGGCCCCGGTGGCACAGCGGCACAGATCCTCCTGCCCGTGACCTTTCTGGCGCACAGACACTTTGTCACCACCTGCCGGAGCTTCCCACTGGGCCCCGCCGGCTGGCCCCTCCCAGCGCACAAAGCCCCAGCACGCCGGGACGGGTCTGCCGGGGGGCAGGAGGGCAGCGCAGGCGCGGCTGCCTCCACTGCTGCGCCGCGGCGACCTCTGTCACCGGAGGAGACTATTGACCGGAGCTGCGTGTTCTCCGTTTTCAACCATGAAGGGACTCAGGTGTGACCTGGCGTCCCTCGCCGTCTCGGAGCCGGAAGACGAGGCCCCAGGCCGGGTGCCGCCCCCACCCCCCGCCCCTGTGCCCACCATGGGCTGGGCAGGGTCCCCCACCGGGAGTGGCCCGGGACACAGGGGGCCGTGGTGACTGGCGATCTCAGACGGTGCACTCCAGGGGCAGTGTGGGGCTGTGGCCGCGTGTGTGGGGGCACCGTTCTGTGTGTGTGCCATCCGTGCTGAGTGCACACACACGCCACACGGAAGCTGTGGCAGCAGCCGGGCTCCGTGGCGGCCCCCGAGGCCCCAGGACCGGGCAGGCCCGTGGCGGCCGGGCAGGTGCGCAGCGTCCCGCCGGCGGGCTGTGGGCGGGGCCGCCGCCGCGGCTGGTGGGTGCCGGCAGGCTGCGCCGGTGCCAAGAGTAGAAATAGGCCTGGCTATTTTCACTCGCACTTGGTGGTGCTGCTTCTTTTCAAATGCCGTTGAAACAGGATTCTAATTTTTACACAAAATGTGTCAGCTTAATAAATCGCTACATTGTTGCACGCTGCTCCGTGTATTTAAAGACCACCTCTCCCCCCGTCCGTAGGCCACGCGCCTCTGCAGGCGGCTTCCGCGCCTCTGGGGGCCGCCTCTTCATGTGAAGGAGACATCTCTCTCTAGGTGCCTGTGCACATACGTGCATGTCACATGATTCCGTGATAGGACTTTACGTTTCACCTTCAAACACCGAGATCGTAGGGTTTCCATCAGACTCACTTACGCGGGATGTGGGTCGTGCATTTTCACGTGTCACGTGACTCTCTCACCGTCACGAAGCACTCGTGTGGCCGTCCCAGGGAGGCGTCCCCGTTGGCTCCCGGGGACCCCAGGCCGAGGGCAGGGAGGTCTGGGTGGAGGCGCAGGGGCAGGAGAGAGGGAGGGTGGTGGGCGCGGTGAGCACGAGGGCAGGGCCCCTCTGGGGACTGACCTCAGAGGCACCTGTGGGTCCCCCCGCACGTATCCCCAGACCAGGGGTCTTCAGGTCCCAGAGCCTTGCAAGGTGGCATTCCCTCTGGAAGCATCCCCAAGCCCACTTTTGGGGGCCAGCTGATGTTACCCCAGGGGCAGGCATCATGAGCTAAATGTGTGGGTCCCCTCGAACGTCCTGGGTTGGAATCGAGTCCCCAGCACGATGGCGTTTGGAGGGGAGGAGGCTGTGAGGGTGGGGCCCCCGTGCGTGGGGCTAGCACCCTGATGGGAAGGAGCCAGAGGCCCCCTCGCTGCCGTGCCCCCACGGGAAGACGAGGGGAAAGGTCACGGTCCTCGAGCCAGGACGCCGGTCCTCCCGGCACTGGCCAGCCGGCCCCCGGCCCGCACCCCAGCCGCGGACGGCCAGGCCCACACTTCTGTAGCTGGCAGGCCACCCAGTGGACGGTGCCTCGTCCCAGCGCCGGAGCTGAGTCAGCCGGTGTTGCCGCAGAGAGTGTCTCAGAGGTCCGTGAGCCGGGTCCCCGGGGGCCGATGCTGCCTTGGCTCCCCCTGAACTTGCAGTGGGCGTCCCGGCCCCTGGGAAGGGGGCAGACGGCCCAGCCCCGGCTCTGACGCCCCCAGACGCCCTGGACCGAGAGTCCCAGCCGGGCAGTGGGCGGGTTGTGGACCCCCGGGTTCTCCATCTGCACGACGGGGAGGGCCGCGTGGTCCCCTGGGCTGCCTCCAGGCGTCGAGTTTCACCGCCCCCCCGCCCTGCGCTGCTGCTTCTCTCAGCGCGCATCCCCGAGGGCCTGACGTGTCCCGAGGAGGCGCGGCCCCTCCCTCTGGGTGGGGTCTCGGGCCCCACAGCGGGTCTCGGGACGGAGAGGCACTGACTGTGGGATACCGAGGGCCGCCACGGCCACCGCCCAGGTCACCGTGCGCTCGTTCTTCTCCAGGCTCCGTGCCGAGCCCGGGGCGTGTCTTGCCTCACACGTGGCCCGGGGCCCCTGCGTGGCGAGGGACACAGTGTCACCCCCATCCCCGGAGAAGGAAGCTGGGGCTTCGAGGAGGTGGAAGCGATGGTGGATGCAGACCGCGTCCCGGGAGCCCCCGATGTCGGGGCGCAGCCCTCGCCCAGTGCGGACCCTGGGCCCACACCTGTGCGCTGGGTTTGCTCCCCGGGGCCCGGGCCCCCGCCTCCCGCGGCGGCCGGCACGGTGGGCACGCTTCTCTCCCCCGTGTGCCGGTCCCCCCCGTCGTGTGGGGCCCCCTCCCGGGCCTGGGCCCTGTCTTCCCCGTCGCCGAGCGATCGGAGTGCGTTTTGTAAGAGGGAAGCTTTGGGAGAACGCACCTCTTGGGGACCGGCGGTAGGAGAACAGCTCAGACTGAGGTGCTTGACCGGGTCCGGGGAGGGGGCGTCTGCTTCGTCACCTGGTCCCTGTGTGGGCAGGACGGAGGCAGAGCAAGAGCCTCCCCCCCTTGGGTGCGGGTCCTCACAAGGTGCTCTGTGCCCGGGCCCCAGGGCTGCGCATCTGGAGAGGGGGAGCACCGTCGCGCCTCTGGGGATGTCGACAGGGGGGAGGGCCGGGGAGGCCAGAGGCAGGGAGGGCCAAGTTTGCCCGGTGAGTCCTGCAGAGACGCTGTTTCTGCTCAGGGGCCAGGTCCCCATGTGTGTGTGTGTGGGGCGGGGGGCGGGGGGGGGCGTGTCTGCGAACTCTGCCCGGACCAGGGCGAGGCTGGCTGCGCGTGAGGGGAGCAAGCAGGTTTTCCCGTTTCCAGCACCCAGAGGAGTCGAGTGGACGCCCTTGAAGTCAGGGTGCGGGGGGACCTGGGCACCCGGCCCTCCTGGGAAAGGGCGAGTGGTTAGAGGGGTCGGGCCGGGCATCCCAGATGCAGCCCCCCAGTCTGCGGGGAGACGCGGGCCGCGTGGCTGGGCCTCTGGGGAGACTGTTCTTGTTGTCTAAGCCGACAGGGACCGGTCTTCTCAAGGGGTGTATTTTCTTAGGGAGCGGGACAGAGGATGGGGTGGGGGATCTACGTCCCCTCCCGCCTCTGAGAGGATGTGGGCGGGCCCCCGAGTGGCCCCGCCCACCGAGGGGCAGGAGGCGCCGGTAAGGGCCCCGGACCCAGACCCGGGCGAGCGACCAGTTGGGGACACCGAACTGCGTCCTTCCTCCTTCGGCCGGACTCCTGATCCACTCCTTAGGCCAAAATAAATCCCAGATGTGGCGAGGAGTTAAATGCAAAAGAAACAAATAAAAGGAGACCCTTCAAGACCTGGAAGAAAACACGAGTATTTCTGCAGCCGTGGGACGGGGACCTCAGGCCCGACCCTCCGAGGGGGGAGAGCGGCTGCTCCCGCCCCCTCCCTCGGCGAGCACCGGGCTGGGGTGGGGTCCCAGGGCCGGGGAGGGGGTCAGGCCGCCCGCCCGAGGGCGGAGCCCCCGCGGCATCGAGCCGCGCGCGCACACCGACGAGCACGCGCTCGGGCAGACCCCACCCCCGGGTGCGGAGGGCGGCGCGAGGCCCACGGCTGCTGCCCGGGCGACCGGAAAGGGTTAAGGTTCCTGGTTCGAAGGGAAAGCTCTAGCCAATCGATATGGAAAGACGAATCCTCCAATAGGAAGGCGGTCGAAGGACGGGTAGGTAGCCCGGAGAAGGAGAAACACACGCGGCGGGTCGATAATCAAAGCCGGGGAAGGGGTCTCCGAGCCCCGCGGCGCGGGAGGCGGGCCCGCGTCCGGGACCCAGCGCCCAGGCCCCGCTGCGGCGTGGGGGCCGCGGGCGGCGGCGGCCGGGGGCGCGGGGAGGCCCCGAGAGCGCCTGGCCCACGCCCCTCTGTGCCTCGGACCCACGTGTCCCCCACGCTGCTTGAGCAAAGCGGGATTCGAGGCCCCGGAGGGGCCCTGCCGCCGTCTCCCCAGGCCAGCGACGGGCGTCCGGCCTGGGGGTGGTCCGAGCGGGCTCTGGGGGCGTCCCTGGGGCAGGGGGGGGCAGGGCCACTTCTCACGCCCGCACCCCCGGTCCAGGGGCCCCGCACGGCTTGTCCCTCTGACGTTTGGCGTCTCCTGCTCTGTCCGCCGGTTGGGTGGGCCGCGGGGTTGAGGGCTCATTTGTATTAATTTAAAAATAAATTTCCAGGTGGTTTGGGTTTTTTACAAGGACGGCCTATGTTATTTTTAAGTGTAGAAAAAGCGCATATTTTAGTTTTTACAGATAAAAGAACGCCCAGGCAGGAAGTGTGACTGGCAGGGAGTGGATGCCCGCAGGAGGCCCTCTCTGCCGTGGGGAGCGGGGCCGGGCCGGAGGGCCCGTGTGCGTGAGCCCCGGGTCTGCCGCCCAGGTGGCCTGTGGGTGCCCGAGCTGGGCCTGCTCCCCACCCCCGGCACCCGCCCCGGTCTGCAGAGCAGACACCTCACGGGGCAGGGGTCCCAGGACTCGCAGAAGAACTGAGCTGACCGAGGGGGCGGAGGCCGGGCTGCGAGCAACACCGCCGGTTGGAGGTGGGGTGTGCCTGGGGCCTCCGCGTGTCCACAGGCTCGGGAGGCCTTTCCTCCCAGAGTCCCTGCCGAGGGGACAGGCGTCGCTCACAGGGCACCGGGGAGGCAATTTCAGGGGCACAGGAGGGACCGGCGTCCCCCCCGGGGAGGCGCCGCTCCCGCGTCCCTGCGTGGGCCCCCCCGTCCCCACGGGCTACAAACAGAAGGCAGACGCCGAGCCCAGAGATGCAGCGGAGGTGAAGAGGGGGAAGACAAGGTGCCAGGCGGGAGGAAGAGACTCACAGCGGAGCAGAAGTGAAGACCAGAGGAGGGAGGGCGAGGGGGGGGCGTCGAGAGGCCACGGTTAAAGACGACGGGATGCGAGATGCCCCGTTTGGGGCCATCGAACCCGGGAAACACGCGTGTTCCTGAAGACGGGACACCCCACCGGCCTCGGGGGGCCGCCCGCTCTTCCAAAGGCAGCGCTGGGCCGATGACCTCTGAGGGGGTGAAGCGTCGTGGCCAGGGGTCGGAGGGCGCCCGTTTCACAGATGCTGTGCGAGAGGAATGGGGGGCTGCGGGCGGCCAGAGCGGAGACGGAGGGGCCGCCGGGAAGCCCCGAACGTCGGAGGGAGCTGGGACCCCACCGCCACCCGGGGCACCGCAGGGTGAAGGTCTGTGGCTGTTGCACCCGGTGGTGACGATGAGAGGAGGTCAGCTGAGGTCGCCCGCCCTCCGACCCGGTTCCACCACTGTCCCCGGCGGTGGGGGTGTGGCGGGGGGGCCGGCGAGGGGCTGCTGGGGGAGACTGAGCTGCAGGGGCGTTTGCTGAGGGCTTCCTCGGAGACGGCGGGGGACCGCTGGGGAAGGCCGGCTTGATGTCGCTGCACAGCCGGGTGGGGCCTGCGGGGGCGGGAAGGAGGCCGAGGGGAGCCAGTGTGGAAGGGCCAGCCCCCGCGCACAGGCAGCTGGGACAGAGCCGTGGCCCCAGGCTAGAGAGGACAGCAGGCCCCGGGGCAGAGCGGCGAGGCTCCCACCGGTCTGCAGCTGTCCCAGCGAGCGGTCAGCATACGGGGCGATGCCCGTGCCCTCCCTCGGGGATGGAGCTGCCCGCAGCCATCCCGCACGGTGGGGGGGCAGGTACAAGTCCTCCGCGGCCACTCCCCGGAAGGACGGGCCCTGCGTGAGGGGCGGCTGCCCCGCAGCGGGGTCCCCGCTGGGGCTGGGCTGGGGCCGAAGCAGAAGGTGGTGGGAGCTGCGACCCTGGACTTCGTCCTCCCCCCGCTGCCACTCAAGGTGAGTGGCTCCCCCGGCACGGGATCCAGCCCGCCCCGAGAAGGGCAGTGGCCCCGTGGCGGTGCTGTGGGGGGTCAGGGGTCCGTAAAACAGGGGAGTCCGCCGCGGGCAGCCCACACCGACGACCC